>NC_048596.1:7135949-7364147 GCF_003668045.3 Cricetulus griseus | reverse complement strand
GGTGACACCCAACAGCCAGGTTTCCCTACCTCACACTTGGTGACAGCCAGGTCTCCCTTCCTCACACTCGGTGACACCAACAGCCAGGTCTCCCTACCTCACACTGGGTGACACCCAACAGCCAGGTCTCCCTACCTCACACTCGGTTACACCCAACAGCCAGGTCTCCCTACCTCACACTCGGTGACACCCAATAGCCAGGTCACCCCACCCCACATGAGTGATGCCGGCAGAGCAAGAAGCATCGTTTGGAGACTTTCTCCTCATTGGCAGCTGCAGGAGGCCCCATCAAATCCATTAAGGAACAGCTCCTGACCTGTGCCTGCAAAGGCACAGGTGATGGTCTCCTGGAGCAGAACACTCACCTCATCAGCAAACTGATGATAGGCAGAGCGGACATCACAGGAGAAAGGTGATTGACTGTCACGTGTAAAATGTCACACTCCCGGGATAGAAGGCAACCCAGAAACGTCTCTAAAATATTAGGGTCATCTTCACTGTGTTCACCCTGGGGGTGGCTGGAGATGATTTCTCCATTTCCTCCTGTTCTCATCCTACCTCTGAGCAGAGGTCACTGCCAGCTCCCCTCTTCCAGGAAGCCTCCCATGACTGCCTCAGTCACAGATCGCTCTCTCCCCTGGCTGTCAGTTGACTCCAGCCATGCTGCCTGGAGTGGCTCCAACTCATTATTCTTTAAATGCATTTTTTCCTCAACAGATGTTCATGGCACAAGTGTGTGAGGTCCACTGTGACATTTCAGTGTACGTTTTGAATGTATAATGGTCAGATGAGAGAAACTGGCTGGACTGCGAACAGGGATCAGTCCAAGTGTTGTGCTGGGAACATTCAAAACCCTGCCTGGGAGCTCTTTTGTGGTGGTTGCCAGCCATAGTTTGCTCTTCTTGGCTTCAGCCAAAGCTACTTTCTGCCTTGCCATTTCTCCCCAGAGGTTGGGTTTCCTGCTCACTCCTTCCCACTGCACTGCACTGCCCCCTTCTCAGTGACTGGGTGCCAGCATTGTACCCATGCCCCTGCTCTGCCTCTTATTAATTCTTGACTTCCCTGGCCTGACTCTAAAGCCCCAGAGCCTGCTAGGAATTTGCAGTCCAGGTTTGAGTGTTTTACTTCTGGGTTGGTGGCAACATAGTAAACAACTTAAAGAGCTCGACTTAAGACTCCAGTTTGGTGGGCCTTCAGATCCCACTTCCCACAGATTTATTTATTTATTTATTTATTTATTTATTTATTTATTTGTGTGTGTGTGTGTGTGTGTGTGTGTGTGTGTGTGTGGTTTTGGGGAGTCACTTGATACTGATTTTCAGTTTCGTCTTTCTTTTGTGGAGACAATAAAAGTGCCTAAATACTTTTACAATTGAATCTGTATCACGTAATATGTAGTGTGCTATAATGGGTATAATGCAGGTTGAGGCGATGAAAGTACACAGCACATTTGGATATTGTTTCTTTTTTTTTTTGAGAATCTAGTTAATAATCGACTCTGAACTCAGCCTTTATTAATGATAGGTGGACAGTGATCAGTGTTTTAAAAGTTGGTTTTGAGTAAGGATCTCCCTGCAACATACTTCCCTGTACCGTAGTCTGGCTGGAATTTGCTATGTAGAGTCTTGAACTCTCTTTTTAAAAAAGTATCTTTTAATGCACACCCCTGACTCTATGTCTGTCTGTCTGTCTGTCTGTCTGTCTGTCTGTCTGTGTCTCTTTGTATGTTTGTCTCTCTGTCTCTGTCTCTGTCTCTCTCTGTGTCTGCCTGTGGTCTGTGTGTCTCTCTATATGTATGTGTCTGTCTTTCTGTCTGCCTGCCTGTGGTCTGTGTCTCTATGTGTGTCTGTATGCCTCTCTGTTTTTATGCCAGCACCCATACAGACAGGAGAAGGTTTGGGATTCCATGAATCTGGAGTTACAGGTGGCTGTGAGTCACTGGATGTGGGTGTGGGAACCAAACACAGGTCCTTTGGAATAGAGGGTAATGCCTTTGCTGCTGAGCCATCTCTCTATCCAATCCTGAACTCTTAATTATTCTGCCTTAGACTCTCGAGCGCTGAGAGAGCAGGCATGTGCCGCCATGCCAACGTTATCCTCACCTTTCCCCTCCCCCGTGGAAGGCCTTTATGTTGCCTCCCGTCTGTGCACATCTGCAGCATCTGCGATTAGTCTATTCAGGTTCACAGGAGCTTCACGATCCCCAGGGAGATTTAGCCCTTATTCCCTGCCAGTCAAAGCCCTCAGTGCAGCTGGGTGGTAGCTTCTAGAGTTGGGCTTATCCAACATCACATTAATTGGGCATCTCATTACCCCATTCCCAGGACTGAGAATGGCCTCATGCATTGCCAAGGTGAGCTCATCCACAGACGTGGCAGAGATAGCTAATCAGGGTGTACAGGGGATGGGGGAGGAGGGAGGAGAGGACCAGAGCCCGGGTCCTGAGCCTTGCAAATGACTCTCAGGAAATCCATGATTGCATTTAGAAAGTAATTTCTTCCTGTGAGGGAAAAGTCCTTGTTAGATTGATTTCTTCAGCAACAAGGGTGGTTTATTCCTGCTCCCACTCCATCACCCACCCCCATGTTCCAGTCAAAGTCCTGGGACGAGCACATGGTACTTGTGGGCTGTTGTCCTCCCTCAACAATTGGGACTCCCGGTGGCTCGGGTGATTGTTGGTGCAGCAAAACCCTGACAGAGTGGAGAGAGAGAAGTCTTCTCTGGCTCAAATTTTCCAAACACTTTCAAAATGCTGCTTATTAATTAATTGGCTCACCATTTTTAAATTTATGGATAAAGTTTGGAATGTAATTAACAGAAATGTACCAACATTAATTAACTTTTTAGCAGGGTCCAGCTATGCATCCCAGACTGGCCTGGATTTTATAGCTCAGGCTGTCCTTGTAATCTCTGTCCTCCTTCTCAGTTTCCTGAGGGCTGGAGTTCCAGAGATGCCCCAGCATGCCCAGATATACCTGTTTTTTTTTTTGAGTTATTTGCAAATTTGCTGCAATTATCATATCCTTCACTGTAAACATTTCCATATGTATTTCTGGAAGGCAAAGGCATTATTGTGTGTGTGTGTGTGTGTGTGTGTGTGTGTGTGTGTGTGTGTGTGTGTGTGTGTGCGTGCTTGTGCACATGTTATGCATGAGCTTGCATATGTATGCATGAGTGTACTCCTGCATGCATTTATGGGGCCCAGGGCAAGGCCTTAGGTATCCCCTTGTATTGTTCTCCACCTTATTCCCCTGAGACAGTGTCTTCCATTGAGTCTGAAGTTTGCTATGTTTGGCTAGGCTGGCTGCTGACACTTGAGCTTCCTGGATCTACCTGTCTCTAACCCACACTACTGGGGATTTGAACTCAGGTCCTAATGCTTGTGATCCATCTTCCCAGAAATTATCTTATGCAACCGAAATGTAATTTTGAAGAGCAGGAATTTAGCATGGTTATAATATTGCTTTTTTCCATGCTCAAAATTAAGTAATTTCCAACAATTACATTTTTTGGACTTTACAGTTCTAATGAATGATCATGCCTTACATTGTCATTTTCTTTAATCTTTTCCATGTGGAACATTCCTCAGTCTTTGCTTTGCTCAACCTGGTCATTTTCAAAGGCCCAGCTGTTTTGGAGAATGTTTCTTCATCCAATTTGTCCATGGTTTCCTTGTGATTTAATTTAATCCTTGCCTTTTTGATAGAAACACCAAAGACACACGCTGGTCTCCACACATCCCATCCAGACAGGATATTGGTGATGTTGCCGTGCGATCTCCATCACGAGGGTGTCTCCAAGTCTGTCCTTACATCATTCACTGTGAGAAAACAAGAGGCCGGTCCTGGTGACTACAAAACATCCTGTTTGTTTTTATCCAAATTTCATTTACCAGTTTTAGCATCCATCCTGATGGATTTAATGTCATTGTCTTTATGCAGCCTTAACTTACTTTATTGTCTCTTAGCTAGTTTTCTATAGTAAGTAATAATTTCTTCTCACTTATTCAATTTGTTTATATTGCTATAGAATTTTGGATTAATATTTATTATTTGTGTTTGTGTGTGTGTGTGTGTGTGTGTCTGTGTGTGTGTGTGTATGAGAGAGAGAGAGAGAGAGAGAGAGAGAGAGAGAGAGAGAGAGAGAGAGAGAGCGCAATAACATGGTGTCCATACCATGGACAACTGAGGACATTTGGGAACTGGTTCGGACTTCTTTTCACCATGGTTCTGGGGATCCAACTCAGGCTGATAAACTTGCATGTTGTGTGACATTATTCCTATGTCCTCATCCCAGATAGTGAACTGACAACAGACCACGGTGCACATAGCACTAAGGCCCAACTAGGTGAGCTGATGAAGTTCATTGGGTTCCTTACAGGGTCTAGGTGAAGGGTTGCTTGCAGGAGCAGAGGTGACTCAGACAGTTGCAGCACCAAAGTCCAACCAGTGTAGCTGTTGTGACAGCTCAAGAAGCTAGAAACCTGGAACACACTGTGCAGCCTGCAGGTGGCTCAGTGGATTAGACAGTGTCCTTTCCAGGCGGCTCCATTGGTCTGAAGCTCTTCCAGGCAGCTTATTTTGGTCTTTGTTTCTTCTATGCAGTTCAGCTGGTGTTGGCCTCTTCCAGGCCACTGGGCTGGTCTCTGCTTCTTTCAGGTGGCTGGGGTTTGTCTGAGAGTGACTCTTAGCAATCTTCATTGCTTATAAAATCTGGGGAGTGGTGGGACTTGTGAGTCTCATCAATTTCAGGGATTTCCTGGAGCTGTTCTGAGTTCTTTGCTTCTTAAGGAACTTTCCCCATAGGATGGAATGTTTGAATCTGGAGGAAACTGCTAGCAGCATACCACAAATACTTTTACCCACTGAGCAGTCTTGCCCAGCCTATTTTATTTTATTTTATTTTTGATGATCAAGTTTAACTAAATTTGGCCAATGGGAGTGGTATAGAGACAGGCCCTGTACCTTTCCATGCCCCATTTTAGTCTTCAGGCATTTCCTTGGTCTCTGATTTACCAGGGAGTTTTCTCCGCATTCCAGCTCTGGGATCAGCATTTGTAGGGGTTCTCGCTGTTTGTGCTGCAGAATAGTATCGAGAAGCCAAGATCTACTTGCTGAGAGCACTGACTGCTCTTGTTCTACCCCAACAGTGCACCCTGGCTGTTGCCCTTCCTCCAATGCTTTGCTCAGCTGCCCTTCCCAATGTATTGGCTTAATTACGCAAGTCTAGAATACACAGAATACGGTTCCAGGATTGTTCACCCATGTCACTGTGAGGAGAACCTATTGACTAAAGTTCAGTATTTGTTTATGTTCCCTTTCAAGAGGTAAGCACTCCCTTCGAATGACTTGTGTAAATTCTGAGTGTGCATTTTGATCAGCTGTGACGAATGCGCGGAAACGTATAATCCCCTCCTTCTCAAGACAGAGCATCCTATCCCTCAGGAAACTTTCTTGTTTCTGTTCCCAGTCAGCCACCCTTCAAGAGCTAAGCACGGATTTAGTTTCCAATGCTGTAGAGATGAATGTAATCACACAGCATTCGTTTGTGCTTGGATTCTCTCGCTTTGCGTGTTTGTGAGATCCACGTATGCTAATGTACAGTAGCCCGTGCTTCCCTTAACTGAGAACTAATGGTCAGCAATTCCTCCTTTGCTTGTCCATTCTTCTGACAGATGTTTGTTACATTTCCCTACTATTTTGGCTATTATGAACAAAACACCTGTGGGCTTCCATGTGTCTGCCTGTGGCATGTTTTCATTTCATTTGTGTAAATAACTACAGGTGAAATTTCTGGGTCAACAGGGTAGGTAAATGTTTAACTTTTTCTTTATTAGTTAAGAGACTGATAAACTCAAAGACCTTTCCTTTTCCAGAAAGTTTTACGGCCACTTGTGTGGGATTTAAACAAGGCCCTCATGTTGAACTTAGTTTTATGTCTTTACAGGTCTTTCTTCCTCCCTAAAAGTTTTTGAAGTTTATAATAACTGACATTTCCTGGAAGTATTTATTTTACAGATATGGAATATGAGGCAATGTTCTAATGTCTGTATACAGTGGGATGTGAGTTAAGCTCACACTAATTAACTTGTCCATCTCTTTAATTTCCTGACATTTTGTGATGAGGTCATGGAAATTGCCCTGCTTGTTATTTTGAATGTACCGCCCTTTGTCCATTATCACCGACTCCTGGCATCCTGGTGTTTACTAGATCTCTCCATTGCTCCTTCTGTCTAGATGAAACTTTGCACCCCTCAGCCAATAACTGTTCACTCTCCCAGTCCTTTCCCAGGCCCCAACCTGGGAATGAGAATTAGTCTTCTCATTCCCTTCCTTTATGAACTCAGTGTTACTTTTCTTAGAGTCCAAATGTAATAGAGGTAATGACGTATTCATCGTTCTGTGCCAGTATTATTTCACTTAGCATAAAGTCTCCTGGGGTCATCCATGTTTCTCTGGGAACAGAGACTCATCTCTTGTCTCTTGTAAGCTGAATATATTCCATTGTGTACACACCACATTATAGGTCCATGGCAGAATTCTCAGCACCACTGACTGTTAGGGAAACACAAAAGAAAACCACAGTGAGTTACCGCTTCATACATACATTCATTCATACAAAAGTAGAATGACTTTTTCTAATGGAAAAGATAAAAGATAACAAGTGTTGGCAAAGAGACAGAGAAAAGGGCACCCTTTATGTGCTGTTGGTGGGGATGTGAGTTAATCATCCCAGAAAATGACAACTACCACTCCATCCCCCCTTTCACTCTCACTCATTGTCTAGAATACAAGTTCTGTAGAAGACGCCACATTCTAAATGTGCTGATTTTGGTGACCTTTTCACACGCCTGAGCTCTGTACCCTGTTCTCTGTGTTTCCCGTTGGTAGAGATACTGAGATGCTGGGATCAATTGTGTTTTTCTGACAAGAACTCACCCAATGATTACAGTTAAGCAAGTTGCCATTCACTCATGGTCTTGGGGTTTCTACTGCTTCGACAAAACACCATGACCAAAAGCAACTTGGAGAGGAAAGGGTTTATTTGGCTTCCAATTCCATGTTGTAGCTCCTCACCAAAGGAGGTCAGGACAGGAACTCAAACAGGGCAGGAACCTGGAGGCATGAGCTGATGCAGAGGTCATGGAGGGTGCTGCCTACTGGCTTGCTCCCTATGGCTTGCAAAGCCTGCTTTCTTATAGAACCCAGGACCACCAGCCCAGAGATGGCCCTACCCACACTGTGGTGGGCCCTTACCCTTCAGTCACTAATTAAGAAAATACCCCACAGGCTTGCCTGCAGACCTGTCTGATGGAGGCATTTTCTCAAATGAGGCTCCCTCCTATCTGATGACTCTAGCCTGAGTTAAGTTGACATAAAACTAGCCAGTGCCTCATGTTATTGACTAACTAACTCATTGGTGTCTTTGTGGAGCTCTAGAAAGAGGCTCTAGAAAGAACTCACCCCCAGCAATCTTTTCATTCTGTTAACAGGGTCTATACTGACTTTAGCATGCTGTTAGCTTTTAAAGTAATAAGTTGGTGCCTTAGCAACCTCCAGTGGCAATGAATAAGAATCTTTAAAATATAGAACTCATTTTTTTTATAAGTCCCACACCACCTAAGAACAGGAAAACACTCCAAGAAATGCATTGTTAGGTGATCTTGCTGTGGGAACATCAGATCTCGATGGTGCAGGTCGACCACTCCATGTGCCCTCTTGATACAATCAGGAGGCGGTAAGCACAGGATGATAGAACACAGCCCACTCTTCACAGTGAACGAAGAGGGTGTGTGCCCCGAGCCAGACAGCAACCAGAGGTTTGCACAGCATAGTGGGGACATAAGCCAGAAACTCAGCTGTTATAAAGTGCTTTGTGCTCTTTACACATCCATGTTGCTCTGCTTTATACAACCTGCACTGCAGCTGATTGTTTTATACACTGTTTCCACACACACCCTAGGAGCCTGTTACATTGTGATACTGTGAAGGCAATGACATCAGCAGGAGAGAGAAATTCTTCAGCTCCAGTGTAATCCCCTGGGATGGCCTTGTACCTATCAGTGGGTGTTGGCGAAAACACCCTTAATGATCTGTGACTGTGTTTTATGTTTCCATTCATTCTAATTGTACCTTTTCCTTTTTCTTTGTGTTATGTCATCACAGGACAGTATGTGCCTTGGACTTGGATCCCTTGGCTTTTTAGCATGGCTCCATTTGTCGCTAACAACTTCCTTACTTTCTTGGCACAGATAGCTCAGGCCCGGAGTCTCTCTGTGGGAGGTGATATTCAGAAAGGACTGTCTGGCATTTGGGCTCATCCCTCGGGGCTGTCATTGTTTTTAGGTCTCTTTAGTGACTTGAAATAGGAGATATGTATATATGTTTAGAAATATGAAAACTAGGAGAACATGCTGATATTTTCTACTTAAATTTAACTTCACAAGGCCTTCCCTTGTGTCTTGGGTATGCACACTGTAATGGCTAGCTTTAATTCTCCACTTGACACGCCCTAGAATCACTGGGAAGAGAATTTCAATGAGCACTTGTCTACCCTGGGTATGTAGACATGTGTTAATTAATTGATGTGAGAAGACCCGGGCTACTTTACACAGCACCACTCCCTAGGCGGGATGTGGCATGAAGACAGTGAGCAGGGTAGAAGAAACCAAGTGAGCTCACGGGCGCTCATTTCTCTTCTCCTGACTGCGCTGTTGCACGAAGTTCCTGCCCTGCCTTCCCCACAACGGTGCACAGCAACCTGAAATTTTTAAGCTAAAACAAGCATCTTTCTCCTCTTTCTTTTTGTTAGGGTATTTTTGTCACTGCAACAGAAATGAAACCAGGACACATGTATAAAGCCAGTGACACAAAATCAATCACCTGCTGTAAAATGTATATAATAATTTACGAACAGTAGCCATGTTGCTATGTTATTTGATTCTTATGGTCCATGTGGTGCCAAGGCTACTCTTACAGTGGTTGGGCTGGTGTCACCAATGAAGAAGGCCCAAGGCAGCTCACTCACGTGCATTGTGACTCACTGGGCTGGCTGGCTGGGTGTCTTTGGTCTTTTCTGACTTTCAGCAGCCTGGGGTCTTTCTATATGGTGGTCTCCCAAGAAGGCTAGAAGGACTTTTTACATGGTAGCTCAAGTTTCTAATTAAGTTTTGTGGATTAAGGATTAAGGTCCTTTGGGCCTCATGTCATTTTAAAATCAGATTATTGTAGTAAAAGTAGGCCAGCATAGGAGTGCAGGAATGAGGTTCCAATTATGGACAAAAAGAGTGTCAGAATTTTCACACCTACCTTTAAACAGCTCCCTCTACCCTCGTCTTTGAGTCATAGCTTCTAACGGCTTGTCTACTTTGTGCCTTTTGCCACTCAATAAGCAGGGAGCGTGTCTACATCATTGGTATTGCCTGTGCCTCCATGATGTGGGGTTTTCACTGTCTAGGCATGGAGCCTCTGGTCTATCTAGGCATCCAGTCCCTGGTCCAGGCATCGAGCCTCTGTTCTGCTAGCAGTTTCTTTACTTAACTCTACATCATTAGAAAAACGTTGTGACAAATATCCTTGGGCACAGTCCTTTGTGTTTTCTGACAGTTGTGAATCCTCATTGCTAGCTAAAAAGACAGATGTGTAGTTGAATGGTTTTATTTTTTTCTCTCTTACCCGCTCTCACTGGACCAGTTTTTCTCTTGCCTGCTGGGTCCTTGTAGCCAGTTATGAGATAATCGCACCAAAACTAATATTAAATTATAATTATTTGACCACTGGCTCAGGCCTCTTACTGGCTGTAAATTAACCCATTTCTAATATTCTATATTTCACCATTAAGTTTGTGGGGTTTTTTTTTTTTGGTTTGGTTTTATAAGACAGGATTTCTCTGTGTAGCCCTGACTGACTGTCCTGGAACTTGCTCTGTAGACCAGGCTGGCCTCAAACTCAGAGATCCACACTCCTCTGCCTCCTGAGAGCTGGGAGGTGTATGCCTTATGTTGTTTTTTACTTGTTTTATTTAGCATACATCTCTGCTGGCTCTGTATTGCACACTGGTTATTTATTACTGTTGATTATGTTACTATGAGTACCTCCATCATGACATCAGTCCTGCAATATGCAATGACATATTAATTTTGTAGGTGGATTGTTTCTATTCTAGGTGCTCCTTTTGAATACTGTCAGTGTGAATGTTTGGTTCATATAATTTTGGGACTATGTACCTATATTTCATGAGTATGTATTTAAATGCAGAAATTCTGGTTGTGGGACAGGCATATGTTTAACTGTACTTGACATTGCCCCAAACACGCTTTCAACATGGTTGCACCAATTTGCATCTCACCTACATCCCAAGTTCGTGTTGATCCATCTTCCATCAACACTCATTAGTGGCCTTTTAAAATACTAGCATTTTCGGATGTCCATGGTCTGTGTTGCCACCTGACACCATGTTGCTGTCTGTGGGCCATGCTGTCAGGGGCCGGGTGGTGGGGGCATATTGATGTGAGTCACTTGCACTGTCATTTGAGCCCTTGGTAATGTCTGTATCTATGCTGCCACTGAGGGCCATGTAGGAGGGGTCTGTGGTCCTAGTGTAGCTTGGGTATATGTTGGTGCCCATGGCCCATGTTGCCACCAAAGGCTGTGTGGATGTCCGTGGTCTGTGCTGTCGACTGAATCCATGTTGATGTCTTTGGCTTGTGCAGTGGCAGAGGGCCCTTTTGATGCCTGTGGTCTGTACTGCCACTAAAGACCATGCTGATGTCTGTGGCATGTGCTGACATCAGAGACCATGTGGATGACCCTGGTTTGTGCTGTTGCTAGAAACCATGTGTAAGGGGCAAGGAAGCTACTTTTACCATGGTATTGATGACTGCAGACTCACACTTGAGAAAGAGGACATAGAAGGCCTCTGTGATACCCCTTCCCCCAAAGTAACAGTAGAAAGAAAGCCACCGAAGAGGACTCTTTTTTATTATTAATTTAATTTTTACATTCCAATCCCAGTTCCCCCTCCCTCCTCCTCCCATCTGCTCCACGGAGAGGGAGAGGGTAAGGCCTCCCCTAGGATGTCTACTAAGTCTGTCCCATCATCTAGCTGAGTCAGGACCACGGCACCTCTTCACTCCCACACTCCTGTGTCTAGGCTGAGCAAGAATGGGCTCCACTGAGTCAGTTTGTGCATTAGAGTTAGGTCTTGGACCCACTGACAGTGGCCTCATATATTGTCCCAGTTACACCATTGTCACCTATAGTAAGGGAGTCTAGTTCACCATTTGAAAGACCTGAGTCAGTGACCTCTCACTAGCTCGGGTCAGCTGATTCTGTGGGTTTCCCCATCATGGTCTTGACGCCTTTGTTCATATTGTCTCTCCTCCCTCACCAAGAGAGCTCTTAAATATTGTGATAAGCACTCTGAGGTGTGGCTCTCCACAGCTGATGGCTTTCAGCAGGGGCGCAGGTGGGAAGGGTCTCAATTTTCTCTAAGGGGCTGGCCCCTGGGAGTTTCACCAAGCTCCAGTGAGGAGATGGGCAACACAAATTGGACTTTTTTTTTTTTTTTTTTCTGGAGAGGGAGGTCACAAGCTTTGGGGGCACACCACGGAGGACTGAGAAGGGGTTGATGGTATGAAATTACCAAATAATCAATAAAAATATCATGGAAAAAATGCTAGCATCTTAGTGTGGATACAGCAATGCCTCCTTGGGTTGTCTTTCTGCATTCACCTCTAAGCCATGCCTCGCCCTGCCGTGACCAGCTTACCTTCTTCTTCTTCAGTAAATGCCTGTTTATGTCTCCTTCTTAGTGGTTTAGGGATAACTTATACTCAATCTTTCCTGATTTTGAAGAAGGTTGGTGTGTTTCAAGCTGCCGGTTCTTCATTTGGCCTGTTTAAAAAAAAAAAATGCAGTTCTTCATCTCTATTAGGATGTTCAGTGCGCAGGTTCCCTCATCTGTCATGGACTTTTAACTTTCTTTTCTTTGCAAAGTGTCTTTAAAACGTCTCCACTAATATATATTATCTCACTGGCTTTAGATTTTAAGTCATAGCCAGGACAGATGTCTTCCGTTAATTTTTGGAATATCTAGTCTGTTTGGTATTTATCATGTATGACGTATGAGGAATAATCTATTTTGGGTTTTTCCCATATGGTTGTGCAGTAGTCCCAACACCATTTATTAAAGATATTTTTTCTTGTTTCTTGAGCTATTGACTAAGCACACATGATGTTACCATGTCTGCTTGGATGTAGTTTGAGCTCTTGCTTTGGTTTGTTGGTCTGTTTACCGAGGCTGTACCGTAGCAGATTTGTCCCTAAGGACTTTGACGTGCTTTGCAGTGGAGCAGGACTGGTTTCATCTCCCCAGTGTGTTTTTCAGTTTTAGTATTCCCTGCCTTTTAATATTTCCATATGAACCTTGCTAACTTGTTTAGCTCCCACAACAAAATAAATAAAACCTTATGGGTCTCTACTGCATCTCAAAAGTCTGAACGTGGAAGGAACGGGCTGTCTTAGGGTGTTTTCTCTTTCTGAGAGAACGCAACTCTTTATTGGAGAGTATTCTGTCTCGGGAGTAGTTCTTCCTGCTTCAGTGCCTAGGTGTTTGGTCTCATTTGTCCTTTGTGAATGGGTTTTTTTTCTTTCTTTTATCTGTTATCTGCTAATTTGTTACTTCATTTACATGCGTGACAAACAGCCCTGTGAGAAGACAGAAATAGCTGGGGTTATTTTAGCAGAGATCACTGAATAGAGTTGTTGACTGGTATAAAGATGTAAAGTGGGAACTGATAGGCTAAAAATGAGACTCTGTGGATATCGTAGAAGGAAGAAATGCTTCAAGAAACAGCTGCCACCCCTAGGGTGCAGTTATCCACTCCAGAAACGTGGAGAAAGGCCCTTACCTGCTTTTGAGGAGGGGGCAGCTTGACTGGGGCCAGCATCCCTGTTCCTAGAGGGTGGGTAGCCATGGAAACAGGAGAAGCCTTTGGGAAGTTGTTCCTGAAGCCAGTGAGACTGGCTCTGCTCCTCTTATGGACACGGAGAATTCTGTCCACTTGCTGTCCCTGGTGTGAGGAGTGACGGCTTAGGGGCAGTCACAGCAGAAGGCATCAGGCGGGTGGCCAGTAGGACAGTGAAGAGTTCTGGAAGGTATTTTCCCTCCAGGGCCTAGCCACACAGGGACTCCAGCCTCTGCATCTGAAGCTTGGTAGAAAAGGATGGGCTTTGAGCTTGACTTATATATTAATTTTATATTCAAATATTTTATTAAATTATTTTAATAGTTATAGTCTTACTTGTGATTCTTCTAACTTTCTGTATCATCTACAAATACAGGTTTGGTTTATTTCTTTTTAATTTCTTTCTGTGAAACTTTTACTGTTAATGACTTTTGTCCCTAAAATGTGCCTACCTGATGGTTAGGAAAAGTAAGTCCCACCTCTCTTGGCATGAGTTATTCTCTGTTCTTGGAGTGACACTGTGTGGATGGGTAACCGTGTGCAGGAAGAAAGGCCTTCGCTTTCTTGTTCTTTATAGTTTTGTGTACACAGATGTATGTGTGCATGTGCACCTGCATTCCTGTATGTGTGTACAAACATGCACATACATGCAAGGGTGTGTACATGCGTGTGAATGCAAGGGCTGCTTGCCCTCACTTTCCTTATTTGAAACCAGTTCTCTGTGTTGTATTGTTGTTGCTAGTTGGCCTGAGGGTGTCCACAGATTCTCCTGTCTCGGTCTTTTTTCTCCCATGGGAACACTAGATTGACAGACACCCGCTCCTGTCCCTGGCTTTAGGGATTTGAACTCTGGTTCTCATGCTTGCATGACAAATGCCTGGCCATCTCTCTGGCTCTTTTGGTCCTCCCTGCCCTGTGCTTAGAAATAACCAATACAGTACTGAATGCAGATTCGTGTTTATGGATACTGAAGAGCCAAAGAAATGCGGAGTGTCTGTGAGGTGGATGTGTAGATTTGCCTGTACACCCACTCTTCCTTGCTGGGATCTGTCTGCTTCTGGTTCCCTCTACTGACACATGATGGAGACCCAAGGCTGGTTCACAGAGTGGCATGGTTTCAATCTGACAAGCGATGGAGACCCAAGGCTGGTTCAGGGAGCAGCGTGGTTTAGAAACTAAGCCAATTGCAGAAGCCAATGGAAAAAAAAGTGTTTCTTCTGCTTCAGGTCATTTTGGTGCTTTTGTTGTGTGTCTTTTCTTCACTGGCTGTTTTGGGAGCCACTGGAGAAAGACTTATTTCTTGTATTTTTGTTTGAGTTCTAGGCCTAAGTGGTGTCTGTGAGTTTAGGTCTGAAGCTTTCAGTATCAGAAATGTCCTTTTAAGCATTTAAAACATCTTCACCTGGATTTTCCATTCCTTATATAGCTAAGCATGTCCTAATTGGTCAAGCGATAATTGTAGTTTGCACCTGGGCCATATGGGCCATGTGTTTTGTGACAGTGATTCATGGAGTGTCCTTACCACAGACTAGACATGTTTTAGTAGACTGTAGTCCCCAGGTTCACCGCTCTTTGCCTCCAGAAGTTGTCCTGACCCTGGTGACAATTTTGTTCTGCTTTCTTGCCCTCACCTTTGTGGAGGACAGCCATGGGTGATTGTTTTGAGGTCAATCACAGATCAGTCACAGAAAGCCTCAGGGGCTGCCATTTCTCTCAGTCTTTGGACAGCAATGGTTATATTATAAGAGTGGATGGCAGCGGAGCACTAGCTCACATTCTTTGTCTCCCTACCTCTCTGTGTTCCCACATTTGTGTGTGGATGGGGAGGTCAGAGGAGGACTTCTGTTTTCATTCCCCAGGCATCATCTACCTTTTCTTCTTTTGAGAGAGATTCTCACCTTGGCCTAGAATTTGCCAACTGTACCTGGCTGATTAGCTGGAGAGTGCCAGGGGTCTCTTGTCTTCACCTTGCCAATGCTGAGACTGAATCACATGCAAAAAATGTCTGGCTTCTTTTCTTTTAATGTGGGTTCTGTGGATTGAGTTCAGATGTTTGGGCCATCTCCCCAGGCCATCCTCTTTGGTCTGTGGTGTGGTTTCTGGTCTCTTTCATCATCATCATTATTACGTTAGATTTGTTTATTTTATGGGCATGAGTGTTTTGCCTGCATGCATGGATGTGTGCCCTGTGCATGCCCGGTGCCCAATGAGGTCAGAGGAGGTGTCAGATTCCTTGCAACTGGAGTGGCAATGGTTGTGGACTACCATGTGGGGTCTGGGAACCAAACCCAGGTCCTCTGCAAGAACAAGTGCTCCCAACTGCTGAGCCGCTGAGTCACCCCTTGTTTCTGTTCCAAGGTGGCTGTCTTGAAGAGATCCCTCACCACTAGGCATTCTATGTTCATAGCTTTTGGCTGCTTCAGTCAACCCCGGTGCCTTTGTAGACTTCTCCGGGAGCATTGGTATATCCTCATTTGCTGCAAGTTGTATGTGACATCCACAAAAGAGTAAGGGAAAGACTGTCAGAATGGCTTATAAAGGAAGAGGATGATTGATGTGATCTTGGGAGATAGTTCTTGTTGGTCAAGTATTTCCTATAGAAGCATGAGGAACTGTATCCATATAAATCCATATAAAATCCAATGTCAGGCTTTGGTGATGTGCACCATAATTTCAGTGCTGGAAAGATGGGGACAGACAGGGTCCTGGGCTTAGTGGCCATGAAATTCAGCTTTATTTGTGAACTCTAGGCCAATGGAGACCTTCTCTCAATGGAGATGGGTGACATTACTCAGGATGACATCCAAGTTTGTTCTTTGGCCTCCCCACATATATGCACACACGTGCACACATTCTTACCTACAGGCACATCCTGGCCACCCACACAAACATGTACACACGCACACACCAATTCAAAAGACAGGAGACATAAGACACTTCATGTGCAAATGACACCTTTTTCTTTTTGGTGACTCTGATGGTACAAAGCAGTTGGTAAATAAAGCTGTGGGGCATTAATGAGAACTTTCTTCTCTCGTGCGCGATTATTATTCTGTCAATGATGATGATGCTCCACTGTGCGCTGACAGGGTCTCTCAACATTGACATGGATGCGGCCTCTCTATGAAGCAAGACAGGGACCTGTAATGCAGCAGAAGGCAGGTGAGGGGCTCATCATCACTGGCTTCATTTTACTTCCCTTCAGCGCCTTCTCAGAATTGCCAAGAGGCTTTTGCCATCCTTGATAGCAGTCTTTACCGTAATTTCAGAGACCCCCTTGTCTCTCTGTTTTGTGTGATATTCTTCCTGGAAGATGACTATGTTCTGCTAGAAAATCAGTTGTCACTCACAAATGCTTTTAGAACAGGAATTCAAATGGCCATTATGCTTCGCAAAATTTTCACTAGAAGAACTGAAGAGAAAAGTAACGAAGGAGGGATGCTCTTTCTCTCTCTCTCTCTCTCTCTCTCTCTCTCTCTCTCTCTCTCTCTCTCTGTGTGTGTGTGTGTGTTTGTGTGTGTGTCTCAACTAGAAGAGCGCTTACACTTGTTATGTCCACCAAATAGAAAGAGGAAGTGGGTGAAAGAGCCTGCTCACTTAGGACTATACCAGGCATGGGGGAGGGAGAATAAGCCCAGCTGATTAAAACAACTTATCACCAAAAAAAAAAAAAAAAGCCCAGGATGGTGAAGTCTGGCTTCTGAATCATATCTCTGTCTACCTAGCTGGGAGAGTACAGCTTGGAAGAAAATAGCACAGGCCTTTTTTCTCTGGGATTCTTCTTGCAGTTCAGGTCTACTTTGTTTACTTCAGTCAGGCGGATCTGCTCTCCTCAGCCATCTTCTTCCCTCCCCTCCCCTCCCCTCCCCTCTGTCTCCTCTGCCTCATCCTTGTCCTCACCTCTCCTTTCCCTTCTCATTGCTTCCAGCCTTGGAATGTGACTCTTAGGTAGATCTCCTGGAATCCATTTGATGGTTCAAGCTGTGGCTGGTCTTCCCATATGAAGTCTTTCCAGCTTGGATGCTTTCACAATATTCATTGGGTAGTCAGTGGCCAGGTATTTGTGAATTGAATTTAAGTTTATAAACAGTCCTTGGATTCTTACAATGAGCCAGGCACCTTGGGTATCATTATGATGGGAAAAGGAAGAAAAAGGAGGAGGAGGAGGAAGCAGTAGCAGCTTTATTTATTTATTTATTTATTTATTTATTTATTTATTTATTTATTTATTGAGACAGAGTCTTTCTGCATAGTCTTGGCTTGGCTGTCCTGGAACACACACACACACTCTCTCTCTCTCTCTCTCTCTCTCTCTCTCTCTCTCTCTCTCTCTCTTTCTCTGTAGACCAGGCCAGCCTGGAACTCAGAGATTCACTTGCCTCAGCCTTTCAAGTGTTGTGCTTAAAGGTGAATGCCACCATTGCCTGGAAAACTATGCTTGCCTTCAATTTTCTTATCATCTGTCAGGAAAAGTAATCCACAAACCAAAAGAATGAGTTGTTGCTGTCCATCTCTGTGTTAGGCAGGTATCTGATGCAGACTTCAATTGCCCACAGAAATTTCTAATGGGATCGTAGGAGTCATTATGTAAGGACAGGACCAGAGCAATGTGGCAGAAAGAGAGGGATGGTGGCCAATACTTCCTGGCTGATTGTGGGTCCGGTCAGGTGTGAGGCTTCCTGAATCTAAAGGGACCTCCCTTGGTAGACAAACAAACATCAAGATCCGTGGATAAGAAGCAACACAGTTGACTAGCCACCTAGCCACTAGGTGTCCTATAGGAAGCAGTCCAGGGAAGGAACTCTGGGTCATGGGGGAAGTTCTTCTGCGTATGTTTATCTTATTGGTTGTTGAGTAAAGTACTGTTGGCCAATAGGAACAACCACATTGAGGCAGGGTGACTTCAAGGGAGGCTGGGAGTTTGAGTGCAGTAGATTGGGTTGCTCATTGGTGCATTGAGGTGTTGTCTCCTCTTAGAGTTTAGGTAATCTCTACCAGGTGGTGGCTTGGGGAGAGCTCACAGCATGGCACAGCAGAGGTTGACAGGGATGCTGATGAGACAGAATAAGCTCTAGGACTCTGGGTTCTAGGTCAGCTTGCCTCACGAGGAAAGGCAGATATACTCTGTCAGCAAAGGCTTCTGATTGGCTTCAGTCACCTCTGTGTAGTAGAAGTCACAGAGACCCCACTAGTGAGACTGCCTTGCTGAGAGACTTCTCT
This sequence comes from Cricetulus griseus, assembly GCF_003668045.3. NCBI lineage: Eukaryota > Metazoa > Chordata > Mammalia > Rodentia > Cricetidae > Cricetulus > Cricetulus griseus. Next base: position 7,345,960 of record NC_048596.1, on the reverse strand, counting down.
GAACCACAAGACTGGAATTTTAGCATTTGGAGAGGGAGTGGGGAAGAGAGGGAAGGAGGGAGGGGGAAAGAGGGCTCTCATGTTTAGGTGAATATGAGCTTAATTAGTCCTTGCAGCCAGCTCTTGATGGACTCTGAATTATGTCCTTAGAACAGAAGACATAAGCAGCGATTCATCAATGCTGTGACATGCAGAACCCAGTCAGGGAAACGTGATTAAGGAAACTCATGACGGTACAGCAGTTGTGTCCCCCATTGCCAAGCATAGGGTCAACTCAACCCATGAGATGGTCAATGTTCCCATTCTACAGAAGAAGCAACTGATGCTCAGAAAGATGAGGTCACTGGTCCAGGATCCATGCTGGTTCTCAGGCTGGAGCCAGGTCTGAGACAGCTCCCCCAGGAATCCTCAGCATTTTTCACGTGACAGATGCTCAGTGGACAGCTGACAGTTAAATGAACAGCCAACCACATCATGGGAAAGTTCCCAGAGTGGGTCTGGCGTCTGAGGCTGGAATTCAAGAGCGATCCCTCCACTGTCGCACATCAGAGAGAGAGCAGAGTGCATTCACCAGGATGAATGTGGCAGCTTAAGTGGCTCTAGCAGACCCAAGAGAGAGTTCACTGTGTCTTTGTAATGGTCAGAGAAAGGACTGCCAAATATTGGGGTATGAGCAGGGCCTTAAAGGTCAATCTAAATCGGGCGAGTGAAGAAAACATCTTGTCCTGGGTGGCTTGGGAGGAGGAAGGGAGTCAGAGGTCATGGTAAGAAGGCTGGCCCCTGGGGTGCCACTGTCCTGGGTGCACTAGGAAGCTATGTGGCACTGGGCAGGCTTCCCTGTATCTTCATTTGCTCATCTACAATGGGGTGTAATTCAAAATAATTCATGCAGAGGACCTTGCAAGCAGGACCTGGCACCCAGGAACTAATTCAATGGAGACAAGCTGTCATCATAGCAAATCAAGGTGCTTCTTGAATGTGGAGGGGGAGGAGGGCTGAGAAGATGGAGCGGGATCAGAAGGCACTGTGCTTTCTGAAAGAGCCGGGATTCAGGGTTTTACTTCAGCCTTTAATGACTCTGACAAGATGACAATCCCTCTCAGCGTTCAATCATTGCTGATTTGATGTCCTTTCTTGCTCACTGCGAATCAAGAGCTTCAGCCTGGAGAAAGAGCACCAGTGTCTCAAACCCCTGGATGCTCTTGCTTTTTCGCTTTCAGCTAGTATGCTGTTTCTCTGGGGGTGGGGTTGGAGCACCATCTGAGTCTGGTGGTATCTTTGCTGAGGCCCAGTAAATGGAGGTCAGAATAGAAAAAAAAAACCCAAACCAAAAAATTCAATAATAAGAAGATGGACCCATAAATAAGCCCACAGCCTAGAGGAAGCTAAACTTGATAAAAACATTTGAAGATGGAGAAGGCTATGAGGTCAGCTCGGGTCCTGTCAGTTTAACCCCTATCCTGAGGGATGGCTGCAATATCTCCCAGCCCCTTTGCACATTAATGCCTGAAAACCACAATAATCCTGCAAGTGAAGTTTTCTTTGGAGGCAGCATATTTGTGAAGATCATTACCTTGGGATGCTGGCACTTGGGGAAACTTCACAAATGGCTTTGTCCCCATGACGGATTAGTACTGAATTATATTCCACAAGCATCTGCAGTTATTGCTTTAAAGTGCTTTGGGGATGGCACCCTATTGTTCTGACCACATCTTAACACATCGGACTGTGTATTTATCCCAAATGACTTTTTTCCTGTTCTCCTGTGCACATTGCATCAGTAGCCTTCTCAAATGCTCCCTTGAAAACACCCAAACCACCAAAGCAATTGTCACAATGAATGGAATCCAAAGTTCTGCATGGGGAACATCAAAGGCCATCTCTTGAGCCATTGTCATATTGAGCCGTGACATTTGAGGACTTCCATTGCTCTTAAGATAATGTTTCTTATTGTACTGAGAAAGGTGGGGAAGTTAACATGTTTCAGAAAACTGGATAGAGAAAGAACTAATGCAGAGTTAGGAGATGTGCTCACCTCCAAACAACACAAGCTTTGGAAAGGCACTGTCAGAGGGGCAGAAAGATATCCCTCAGTGTATGAAGGGAAGCAGTGATTCTGGATGATGAAGAGAGATGGGCTTTGGTGAAATCTCATACCCACTATTTAAGACTGTGGAACATCTGGCTACTACCTGGCTGCTTGGGCCCTGCAACTCTATCATCTGTAAAATAGGAGTTATTGACAGCTATTTGTAGCTGTTTTGAAAAATGAAAATTTGGCATCAAATGCCTGCATTAGTTCGTGGCATATTGTTGGTAGTTACTAAGTAGTAATTAATTACAGTAACAGATGGAAATAAGTTGCTTTGGCATGAAAGACGTGAGTTAGATAAAGCATGCTGTCTTTGTAACACGTCACCTTGTGACATAGTCTTGTTTGGAGTAGAGATTTAGATTGATGGTAGAATTTGTGGGACATACCCAAGGGTGGAAGCATGAGTAAAGAGAAAACAGGCTCTTGGAAACCCCAGTTTTCTTTTCTTACTATGTGAGCTCACTATATCTGTTAACCTTGGCCCAACTGGTGACTAGTGTTGCCATAGAAACAACTGTATCTGTACAACTTGTTTCCCTGTCTCAAAACTTCCAGCCCATGTCAAAAGAGCTGGGTCCTGAGTGAAGAGCTGCTCTTTTTCCTCAAAAAAGGGATCTTAACATCTGGCAAAGGACAGATTTGTGAAGTCTTTGGAACCCTGACCCACCGAGGGTGGGCAAAGGAATCCCCCACAGTTGAAATCACATAATTATAGGTGATCATCACACCACAGAGAACTTGCAGCCATCTTGGACTTGTTGACACCTGCAAGATGTGATTTCCAAAGGAAGAGAAGGGCTCCTGCCGTTTTACGAAAGTGTAGTGTGAAGCTCCAGGCAAAGACATTTTCTCTCACCGCTCCTGTTTTCTAAGAAATGCAGGGCACATTGGAAAGCAGGGCCTGCTGAGAATGCTCAGGACCATTCTTGACTTCTAGGTTTCTGTCTTCTTTCAGGGGACAGGAAAGCTGTCAGGGTTCCTTTTATAAACAGAAAGTGGTTATTTGCTTTATGACATGCTCATAATTTTATGAAATTCAGTATTTTTCCACCTTTCCTACAAATTGTAAAAAAAAATGGCTAAAATCTACACAAAGGTAAATTTCATTTCCTTGGGAACTGAGTTGATATATCCCATTTTTCATCTTGGGGAACATTTTTAAAGTCAAGTCTTTAAATCCTCCCAGTAAAGGATGAAAATAGGAGAACCACTTTAAGCCAATATGCTTTCTGTCCAGGTTTGATTGCAGGTGGGCAGATGGTCTCACAGATGGCAGGGACTGGAAAAAATTTAAACAAGGGGTAGACTAGAGACTTAGTAGAAATATGGATTTTCTTTTAAGTTAAACAATCGCTCTTTAAAGAGCCTGGAAAGATGATGGGTAAAGTTGTTGGCTTACAAGTATGAGAACATGAGTTTGATTCCCAGGACCCGTGGGAAACCCAGACATGGTGGTACATACATGCAAATTTCACTGATGGCAAGACAGGATGGGAAGTGAAGACAGGTGGGCCCCTGGAGCTTCCTATACACCAGCTAAGCCTACTTGACCAAGTTCTGGGCAAATGACAGACCCTGTCTCAAGAAAACTCCAGCAGATGCCAGAGTAAGGACACCCTAAGTTGTCCCCTGACCTCTACTAGGGCACAAACCATGCACTTAAGTATCATCTCCCCATGGTGCACACAATTGCATGAACATATACCCCCACAGAATGACTTTGTAGGCTATCTTCCCATGGTTTGCTGAGTTTCATCGACGAATCAATGGGACTCTGGTAGAATGTTCCTCTGTTTGTGGCTCCTTGATGCTGGCCAGCTAGCCAGACTTGCTGAGAAACCTGTGGGGTGGAGGAAGGGCAGGTCTGTTGGTGCTCCAGACTTGAAATGATAGTTCATACCTCTACATTTTCTTCACTGGTTCTCCAGGATAGCAGTCAGAAGGTAGGGAGAGGAAATAGCACTACAGCTCCTGTTTACAAGATCTTTTTAATTTAAGAGAAAATTAGTTAATTTTCTAGGGATTCGGATTCCCATTCTTGGAAGTTCTGGGTGCATGTACTCATTCAATGAATGATTTTGAGGCTGAAATGTCAGATCAGTGTCCCTGCAGAGGGAGGTCAGGTGTGAAAGAGACTCTCCCTGAGCCTGTCTCCAAGGAGTCCTGCTGCAGCTGGGAGAATAACTCGGAGGCTCTCTGCTGTGAGCATGCTTTGGCAAAAAAAAAAAAAAAAAACGTGGACAAACACATTTGTGTTTTTTCACAATGTCATAATTTACCAAATAAGAATAAATTCACACGTTTTGGCAGTTTGTCCTAAAGTCTGCCCTCCTTGGTAGCCTGCACACAGTAAATATTTCTATATAGATATAACCCATACCTATGGCTTGCTGGATGAGTACAAGTTACAGCAGCTGTAGCAGAGTTCAAGAGTTCAGATATGTGTTGAAAACAGTATTGATAAAATAATGAGCCACAGCAGTGCCAGGAGAGAGCTGGGGTGGGGGTGGAGAGTGGGGGGATAACAGGGGGCGGGATGGAGAGTCAGCCTTGAGAATAAAGATGCAGCATTCAGCCAGGAGGTGAAATGGTGGACCAGGAAATGGGTCAAGTCCAGGTCAGATAGGTGAACAGGAGGGTGGACAGGGAGTTGAGTAGACCACGAGTTAGCAGCAGGAGAGTGAGCTGTGCCTTGGACAGGGAGTCCTTGGCCTTTGACAAACATACCAGGTATTTGGTGATGGGCTGGTGTGGGACTCACACTGCAGAGTTAGTTTTCATTTCATGGGGGTGGGTGAGGGAGTTACAACCTTCCCTCCATCTGTGTGTCCTGTAAGTTCTTGGGCCTGGTTTCTCTGATAAGATTTTAAATTTCCCGTGTGCCCCAGCTCTCCTTAATAAACTTGTAAATGAAGCCCTTTCTTTTCCCAGTAGTTAGTCATTTGAAGGCAGAGTTTTAATGAGTTCACTAGATCCAAGATAAATGATAAATGGGTGTTTTATTGGGGAACAATTATATAGATAACAATAAAGACCCACTGCAGCGTTTCTCTGCCCTTTTGATCCGATCTGTGGCCCAAGAGAGAGAGAGAGAGAGAGAGAGAGAGAGAGAGAGAGAGAGAGAGAGAGAACAAGAGCCCCGCCTCAAGCTTCCCTCTTTAGGGTCCATCCACACCTGATGCCATGCCCAAAGGGGTGTGGCCACTAACACAAATCCACTGGCAAGGCTAGATGTGGCTACAGTCATTTTTCAGTTTGTGCTGGGTGGGGATGCCTGACAGATGGTACAGTATATTAGCTATTTTTCTGTTGCTGTCATAAAACACCATGACCAAGACAACTTACAGAAGAGAGTTTATTTGGGCCGGCAGCTGAAGGGATAGTAGTGGGCCATGGGAGGCGTGACAGCTGGCAGCAAGCATGGTGGCAGGGACAGGAAGCTAAGGGTTCACATTTTAAACCACAAGCCGTAAGCAGAGAGAGTGACCTGGGAATTGGGGGAGTATTTAAAATTTCAAAGCCAACTTCCAGTGACAATGTCACAGCTTCATCCAACAATGTCACAGCTCCTAAGCTTCCATAAACAGCTGCACAGCTGGGAACTGTGTGTTCCAATGCCCAAGTCTACAGCAGGTATTTCTCATTCAACGTCACACCTGCAGTTCCTGGGTCTTCCTTCACTTAGGTGGTGTAAAAGAGTGTCTCCCAGCACAGTGCACAGCTGAAAACACACTGTCCTACACAACACAGCGTGACTTAGAGTAGGGTGTAGCTTTCACCCACCTTCTGCCTTCATCCACAACCCACCCAAGGGCACAAGGATTTTGCAGGGAAACCGACTTCATCCTTTGCCTCCAGAATATGAGGTTTCTTGACCTTGATTATATATCAAAACCCCCAGAAGCAGGGAAGACTCCTTAGCCACCAAGATTTCTGCTCCATCCCTACCATTCCGATTCAGTGCACCTGCATAGGCCCCAGGAACCAGGGTTTTATTCAGTGACTGAGGTGGCTTCTTGAAGGATTTCTCATACTGAAAACAAAATCCTCTTTCCCCATTGAACCAGTTTAGTTGTGCCAGAAATGAAGTTAACTTCCCAAGGTGACTAACTTATTATTATATTCTGTATTCCTTTGGCCTCATTGTGTCTCTGTTCAACATTTGCAGAATTGCCCTCCTTTCTGTTTCACACTTTCCCTGGGAAGGAAGGATGCTGGGAAGTGAGTCAGCTCACCAGAATAGAGAAATCATGCCTTAGATCTTTGGATGTGTAAGTATCTGGACTCAACTCTCATTTCTATAACAAAGGATTGGCAATTCCATGACCTGATGCAGGCTGAGTAAAATAACTCTGTGGAAGTTTCCAGTGCAAGACTCAGCACAGAGAAGGACTCTCCAGATTGCTCTAGGGCTCCAGGCTTCCATCAAAGACTGCTCCTGTGAGCTTACTCATGGCTGTCACTTGGGGCTCAAGGTTCACAAAGGAAGATGTGCCAGGCCACGGGTGAATTTTTCCAGCTTTGTTGTTTGGATCCTTGTTACGATAAATCTTTCTGCCAAAAGCCGCTGAGCCCCACCGCCACGTGTAAGCTTTATGCCAGCCGCCTGCCCAAGTTAAGCCCAAATGAATACATAGAAACTTGTATTAGGTACAAAGCTGCTTGGCCAATGACTAGGACTTCTCATCTGCTAACTTAGTCTTAACTATCATAAACTTATATATTTTATAAGACTTATCTTATTGGACACGTTATTGGCGTCCCTCCTTGCTGGGATCATATCTTGCCACTGGAGCAGGAGGGGAAAAAAAGGGGCGCTTCCTGTTTCTCCTTTACTTAAATATGAGTCTCCTTGCTATGTCATTTCCTGTCTGGATCACACTTCTCTACTACATTTCCCAGAATCCTCTTTGACTCCTAGTCCCGTCTACTTGCTGTCTCATTGGCCAAACAGTATTTTATTTAACAATCAATAAGATAAATATACACAGAAGTACTTCCCCATCAGGTCCTGGTCTGAGCTATGTAGCTGTGGAGGGGAGGGTGCAAGGGGTCGGGAGATACCAGTGTGCCAAGTGCAGAACTGCTGGAGAGGCTACCACAATGTCATTGCTTACTCTGAGGGAATGAGAGAAAGTACTGAGCTGTGTGCATTACCATAGCAGAGGGGAAAAGAAAAGTATGTACTTGGTGCTTGGGGTAGGGTAGAGGCAGAATCTTCAAAACAAAAGCAGTTTTGAGGAATTCAAACTACCTTGCTTCATCTTGGCCAAACTTAGCCTGAGTGATAGCCATGCCTCTGGGCCAGATTTTAGGGTGTCTTGTCACCAGACCAATGGGGCATGGGCACTGGATTGGATGTTCTGTGGCTACTGTCCCTCTGTGTGAAGGCACACAGCCCTTATCCATTCAGTAAACATCTTCCACTGGACAATTCTTCCATCCAGGCCTCATGCTGTAGACTGAGGCCCCAGAGATGCCAGGAGCCAGCCTCAGCCTCATGGAGAGACACACAAAGAAGAAGACATGGCTGTGATCTGACACCTTCCCGAGGTCAGACTTTCTGGGCTGAAAAATCTGCCTGTAAGTGTGAGCAAGTCACCAAATCTGTGTGGGTTTGGGGGTTTCATCTAAAAATTTGGGATTATAATTTTGTCTCCTTCATAAACTTGTGGAGAGAATTAAAGGACATAGTAGAACAAGGGCTGGGGAGATAGCTCAGGTGGTCCAGTGCTGGCAAGCATGAGGACTTGTGTTTGAGCCCTAAAATCCATGTAAAAGATCTAGGTCCGGGGGCACTGGTTTATATTACCAATGATTGGGAGGAGGAAATAAGTGGATCCCCAGAGCTTGCTGGCCAACCAGCCTTGTCTCATCAGTGAGAGCCAGGTCTTTGAGAGACCGTCTCACAAGAGCAAGGTGGGTGTCACCTGAGGGAAAGCACTCCAAGGTTGACCATTGGCCTCCATACACATATTCCCATATAAATGCAAACAGAGATGCACAGACTCATGCAGAAATAGTAAGTACTTTGTAACCATAGTTAATTACACAATTAAGATTTATTATTATGATTATTATTTGAAGTCTTTAAAGTGCTTATTGCCTTTAAAGTGTTGATGGAATAATGTAAGACAAGTATTGCCTAAGGATGTAGACACCCTGGGAGATGGCAGGTCTCTTGAGTATTAAGTAATGTGTATAAATGCAGGAGTGTGTGTGTGTGTGTGTGTGTGTGTGTGTGTAATGTGTGTATGTTTGTGTGTAATGTGTGTATGTGTGTATGTATGTATGTGTATAATATGTGTGTACATGTGTGTAATGTATGTGTATAGTGTATATTGTGTGTACTGTATGTGTGTTATGTGCATGTGTGTGTGATGTGTGTATGTGTGTATATATGTGTATAATGTGTGTATGGGTTTGCAATGTATATGTATAATGAATATTTTGTGTGATGTGTGTATGTGTGTTATATGTATAATGTGTGTAGGTTCGTATATGTGTGTATAGTATGTACATATGTGACTGTGTGTGTGCAGTGTGTATGTATGTGTGCATATGTGTGTTTGTGGAGTGTGTGTGTGTGTGTGTGTGTGTGTGTGTGTAGTGTGTATGTATGTGTGCATATGTGTGTTTGTGGAGTGTGTGTGTGTGTGTGTGGTATTGGTGTCTGTAGAGTGTTTTATCCTTGGGCTGATTGATGTCTTCAATTGTTTATCACAGATTTTGAGTTCATGAATTTCATGAGTATACAATGAATAGATAATGTGTAGAAGACACTTTGCTCAGGCTCCTCACCCTGTAAAGGGCTCTTGGGATTTGGAAGTATTCAGCTTTAGCCACTAGAGACCTTGGGCAAATTGTTCATCATGGAGTCAATCTCATCAATCCAGGGAGAGGAGCTAGACATTCTTCCTATTAACTAATTCACTTATCTAAGTCCTTTGATCATCCACTCAACAAATAATGTCAGAATTCATTCATTCCAGACATATCAATTGTGTATTTATGAGTGGCAAAGTGTCTGCTATGTGCTGTCTGCTTATGCAAAGTTTCCTTGTGCATGAGAGTGGGGGGACATCGGAATATTCTAAGTATCAGGTGAATTAGCATGTCATAGCTGGAGATCATGTTCCTAAGAATTGCTTGACTTGTAGCTTGGCGATTTGTGTGTGGCCTGTAGTTATTTGAGGCGGGTCAGGTCAAGGGCACAGTTATTCTTATAGTTGAGGCTTTCTTTATGCTATGGGCACACAGTACTGTGAAGGGTACCTAAAATTGCAGTGCCCAATCCCTTCAGATGTGATGAAGTTCATTTCCTTTCCCTTTGAATCAAAGTTCACTCTGACCAATTGAAACACCATGGATTTGATGCTATACACATTTACAGTCCAGTTCTTATGAAACTTGGTCATATTCTCATCTATCTTCTGGCAAGCTGCATAAAATATTCTGACTGTTTGGAAGGGTGAGAGGATGGGGAAAGACAGGAATGCTCAGCCATCCCTAAGCCTTGCAGCATTTCCCAGACAGACCTGTAATCGAGGGTAAAGCCATCCTCGATTTCCTTGCTCAAGAGAGTCGTGCCTTTGAAGGGACACCAAGATAAAGCATCCATGTGCCTGAACCACAAAACTGTGAGCAAAAGATGGCTGACTCTTAAGGTAGTTTAAGCTACCAGCTTTTGAAGTACTCTGCTTTATAGCAGTCCATTACTCTTTCTTGGCATGACAACTTTAGCAATACTCAGGCTTTCCCTGTCTGTGTGGCCCAACATTCAGAAAGATGAGAGCTTTGAAGATAAAGAAACAGACACAAGGAAGCAAGGCTCCTTCCTCTAGTCACATGCCAAGTGGGTATGGAGATGGTGGGGGTCTGGTTCCAGGGTCTGGGTATTTAACTATTGTTCTATGTGAGCCACATTCTCCCAGCTGTGTCTGGAATTCCTATGCCTTCTGAACTCTGAATGGGAGGCTTAGAATTATGTATGGTGCTGCGGGAGCTTTTCTTTCCTGCCAGGTCCCTCTACCCTTCTCAGCCCCAAATAAGCACACAAAGACTTACATTAATTATAAAGCTGTTGACTGATGACTAGGGCTTCTTATTGGCTAACTCCATCTTAATTATTAACCCATTTCTATTAATCTATGTATTTCCATGTGGTCTTATTTTACCAGAGAACTCCTGGTGCATCGTTTCTTCCCAGTTGTTACATGGCGACTGTCTTTGGTGGGCGCTCTCTGCCTACCTTTCTCAGAATTCTCCTTGTCCTAGCCCTGCCTATCTTCCCATCTCATTGGCCAGATAGTGTTTTATTCATCAACCAATAAGAGAAACAAATATACAGAAGGACATCTCCTATCAGTATGGTCCTGGATTTGACTTATGAGGGTCCACTAGCTTCAGTCTAAATTAAGACCATACTGGATGCTTGCTCTGTGGGTGCTGTGTTACAGTGCAGGTGGCACTGAATGCTTGTTCTGACTGACCATCCACAGGGGCTATGCTAGGGTGCAGAGCCACTCCACAGGCTCTGCCCTTATATTGAAGGGCCTGACATTTGCCCCCTAGACAAAGGGACTGCAATGGACCTAAGTGTCCCTGGCAAGATCTCAGAGAATCTTTGTACAATTCACATAGATAAAGGTCTTCAGAAACCTCACTGTGGGGCAGCTAGCTTCAAGGTCATTTGGCATCTTTGAAATGTACTGAATACTGGTCTCCAGCCACATAGACTGCTGCTTGTCATGGGGCTGGAATGAGGCAGTGCCTGCATGCTGCCATGCCTGCAAGGTCAGAACCATTAGAAGCATTTTTGTTAAGGAGGAAATGAGAATGCAGAATGAGTGCCCCTTCCAGCCTCCCATCTGACAAGAGCCTCAGGCTGTCAGTGAGAAAGCTGTGGTCATCTTCTAGGGTTCTCTATGTCCTCCAACTTGGTTATTCATTTATTCAGTCCTCCAAGTCACATATGAGTGCCTGTCTATGCCAGGCTCTCTTGCTGGTATGAGGGACAAGGTATTGAATGAGGAAGGTCAACAAATTCCATTCCAAAGTAACTCACATACTCATGCAGAACACGGCTTCTCAAATGAGGAGATGGGGCAAAGATATTCCCAGCCAGGGTTTAACCTCCCTCTGCACGGGTGAGGCACCACATTGCAGCTGGAGCTACCAGGGCGGACCCCTTACAATGCTGCCCCTTCAATGATTTAATGATTTGCAGCCACGTGCCTGCTCCTTCTCTGTTCGGCACAGATAAAGATGCCCACCATGGGATGCCCAGGATCTGGTATAAACAGACACAGTGTGAAAGTAACAAAGACTTCTGCAGCATGTGGAGTTCCAGAAGAAAATGGTATTGTCTCTAAGTTGAAGAGAGCCTGTGGCTGTGAGCTCCTTACTCTCAGCCTGGTAGGCAGAGTTGGCTAATTGTTTTTTTTTTTTAATTAAGAGTTTCTTTGATGCTCCATCACACCACAAGTTGTTGGTGATACCAAGATGGAAGTAATGATGAACATAAGGGTTTATGGTCCAGAAGAGAAGAAAAGTCTCACGTGAAAGAATGGAGGGATGGCACAGAGCAATGAGCAGAGGAAGAAGCAGACAGACAGATGGACAGGGCCCCAGGAGTTCTCAGAATGGCCCAGAGACATGACATGGGGTGGGTGGGGATGTGTTGGTGTGACTCACGCTGGGATTCAAAGGGAGGCTGGGTTTCAAGGACAGGAAGAGAAAGTTTCAGGGTGGGTGGGTGGGGGTGGATACTCTTCAGCAAGCAGAATTGTAGGTTTAGAGATGAAGGCAGCGAGGAGTGAGAGGGAATTAACAGAGCCTGGTGGGAGGAGATGGCCCATGAAAAGTCATTTCTGGTCATGGAGGTCAAGAACCAATGCCTTCAATGGTTGTGTCACCCTGAAGGAAAGAGACCCAGAGTGAAGAAGTCTGTCCCAGAGCCAGAACCCCTGCTCTGATGTCCCTGCCTGTGGTTACTTACCCGTGGGGTACTAGCTGTGGAGTTGGGAGAAGCCGAGAGCAAGCCTGGGGCAGAAAGGTTCCAGAGAACAGGCTGAGGACTCTATAATTTAAGTGGCTAACGGAGGGAGGTTTCTGAGCCAGGAACCATGTCCTAAGAGTGACGCCACACCATCCATCACTATAGAAAGTTCTCCACGAGGCCGCTTTCCGCTTCAAGCCTGGAACCCCATGATGGGAACCTCTTGTTTTTCTAAGTTTCTTCCCATCTGCTGGTTGCTGCTCTCTTTTCCATTCTTCTCAGGTGGTTGGAAATGCATTGCTCCTTTGTTACGCAGAGTGATTTTCTGATCACACTAGGGTCTTGACTTTGCTCTTGGAATGCTGGCTTCTTCTGAGGCATCTCTCCAGCAAGTGTTATTCTCTTCACAGGATATCTGCTGGGAGGAATATTCCCCAGCTTCCCCTCTGCTATATCAAAGCTCGTACCTAGGTTGTATTACCTGTAAAATTTGAGTTTTCATTTGCCCAAGGAATGACTCCAGCCTGTAATTTTTTTCATTAAAAGATGTTACAATAGATCTCTGGCACCCAAATCAGAACTGATTTGGTAAAACAAGAAATGAGAAATTATCATCAGGTATATGCAGGTTCTTCTTGTGGAATCAAGATAAGACGTAGACCCTAAGCCATGGGGTGGGAGAGTAAGCTGGTTTTCACTGCACAAGTGTGGAACAGCATAGAGTTATGCACTGAGGTTGGCAGTGTGTGTGTGTGTGTGTGTGTGTGTGTGTGTGTGTGTGTACATGTGCATGTAAGTGCATGTCTATGCATATGCTTCTGTGTGCACACATATATTTGTGTTCATATGTGTGCCCATGCACAAGTGTACATATGTGTTGGCAGAGGGTCTTTTGGGTCTCTGCACACATGGATCTGCTGGCATTTCCTATTGAGAGCTAGTGTAAAAGTGAAGAAGAGCCTGGGTCTTGCCCAGCAACCCAGAAGACAAAAATCCTTACAGAAAAATATGGTTTTGTCACTTCTCTTTCCATATTGGGGAAAAAATCAACACATTGATTCAGGCAAAATTTTGTTTGGTCTGCAGATAAGTTGGTTGTTTGGTAATGTACCTCCAGGACTCCTTCCAAAGCCAAAGAGTCACACTTCACTACTATTTAATAGACTTTCCAGGTAGTATAAAAAACAGAAATTTTCCTGTGCTGGTGGATAAAGAGGGCATACTTATTTCTCATTCTGTACTTATTATTTTATTTTTTTGCACATAGACACTGATGATAAGAAATAGCCCTGAGGTTGATAAAAACCAGCCTTCCCCAGCCTCTCCCCAGCCTACTCTGAGAGTTGCCCTTATTTCCAATTATCCAACTCACTGCCCGCTAAAGTATCGCTCCTTCAGCACTGCAGACAGGAAGAATTAGTCACAGAGGCAAATGGCTTTGTTGTGTTTTTCACTTGAGCCATAATTCATGTTCTGGGGCATCCGGCATCACGATAGGTTCCTTATTCAAAGTGCATGTATGCATGGAGGCTCTCTCCTACCTCGGGCACCGCTTGTTGAGCCACCATTCGTCACCCAAACTAGATCTGCTGAAAAATCCCCATCAGTCTTCGGTCAGGCACCCTCATATCCTGATGAACCACCACCACATGTGGTTATTTAACTCACCAGCTTCCATAAAGCCCCAGAGACTTTTGGAACCAGCCACTCCTTATAAGATGGTGTGCCCTGTGGAGTCCGAACGTTTTACAGTGGAAATGAGCATCCCGAGGAAGGAGCCTGTTGTCTGTGACTCACACCTGAGTCTGAGCCCTGCCTCTGCCGTCCGTTATTAGTTCTGCCGAGTCTGTTTTCTCATTTACAAATGGTGGTTAGCGTGTGTCCAAAGCTGGGACACAGACCAGATAACTAGCAAGTGTCACGTGTGCCCATCATGATCAGATACCTAAGAGGACCCTTGCTAGTTCCCTCCCGGGGTTTGTGTAGACTTGTTCAGTGTAGCCCACTCTGTTGCATGCTAGGCAGTGACTGGGGCCCTGGGACTCCAACATCAAATCAGACATGGCCCAGGCTCTCTGGAGTCTTACACCATGTTAGCATGTGCTATAAGCTATTTTAAAAAAAGTGTGAAAACTATACCTTCAGACTAGTTTGGCCCTGTGGGGACACTGCCTCCTGAAGCAGTGAGGTCACAGTGTGATGCCTACATTGGCTTCCTCCTTAGTGTTTTCTGGCCTTGATATTTTGTTATTTTTTCATCATAAGAACTACACATAAGAACCCTTCCCTATAGCTGTGCATTGGTGGCACACGCCTTTAATCCCAGCAATCAGGAGGCAGAGGCAGATGGATTTCTGTGAGTTCAAGGCCAGCCTGGTCTACAGGGCAAGTTCCAGGACAGGCTCCAAAACAATACAGAGAAACCTGTCTTGAAAAAAAACAAAAACAAAAACAAACAAACAAAAAAGAAGAACCCTTCCCTATGTTTATTGTACCCCAGAGCTTTGGAAGGTATGAAAGGCAGTCAGCCACAATTGTCCTGTGATACATTTGCCCTGTGCTTAGTTTTTACTATAAAACTGATTTTTTGTTTTGTTTTGTTTTTCAATACAGGGTTTCTCTGTGTAGCTTTGGAGCCTATCGTGGCCCTCTCTCTGTAGACCAGGCTGGCCTCGAACTCACAGAGATCCGCCTGCCTCTGTCTCCTGAGTGCTGGGAATAAAGGCCTAAAACTGATTTTTTAAAAACTTAAAAATATCATTTTCTGTAACTGTTGATCCTTTGGAAGTTTCTGTAGGTTTGGTAACACACTATCTTGGTTTATAGATTATTTTACCTTGTTGTGTCATTGACATAAGGGTTGTGTTGTACAAGCCTGGCCAGGTTACATTGTAAATACTTTTAAAGATTGTCTGTAAGATTGAAGAGATACAGACAAGCTCAGCTATGGAATCCAACAGTCCAAACATCAAAACTTCATTAACTAAAAGTTAGAGGTTGTGTGTGTATGTGTGTGTGTGTGTGTGTGTGTGTGTGTGTGTGTGTGTGTGTATTACTGCAGGTCTTCTAGAATGCTCTTATAGCAGAGAAGTGGTCAGATTGGAAGTTAGATGTATGCTGGGTTCCAGGGCTCTCCTCCCAAACACTGTTTATAGGGTAAGTTAACATGTTTGATTTGGACCACAATTCATTAATGAACAAGGTAGGCTTCTAATTGAAATTACTCATCATCTAACTCTGGTCTACTATGTGCCATGGGTCAGTCTAGGTGTTGGCCAGCTTTCATGGAATCTTTTCCATTCCTGTGTTCTTTAGCTAGTCTTGAATGTCTGGTTTTACGCCTGCTGATGGCAACATGACTACACTGCCTGGGATACCTTATAGCAGAGACTGAAGTAAGTAAGCAATAATGGAATTTGCCTTCTTTCTATGCACTATGAAAGGAAGTGAGAAGGTTGCCAAGGGCTCTTGGAAGGAATAACTATTAAGCCACACACAAGGAAAGAAGCCCAGATAGAGGTAAGACATGATCAATAGCTTCTAATATTGTATTAAAACAATTCTTGAAACTAAGCAAACAAGACTCAGAATCCTGGCAGGCTTATGTCAGCATTTTGCTAACCCAAAAGCTGCTTTTAAAACAGGCACTTTTAAGAACTGATGAAGTAGACCAGGGGAGATGTTACTATATGGCAAGACTCACCTGCTCTCAGTGGTAAGGTTTCCATGGGCCTTTTGATGTTGACTTTTGGCGCTAGCTTATGTCTGGTTACTTGAACATTTCCCTGTGAACTGCCACTGGAGTCTTGGTGGCAGTCTGAGGACTGCTGGTGAATGTGAAAGATGAAGCAGCTATCAGGCTAGTGTCTAAGAATAGACACAGCTTCCCTTAACTGCCATGAACTGGGTGTGCCTGCTATGAGCAGTGAATTCTCCTTCCTGTGTAAATATAGCTCGAACTGTGGATTTCCTAAAATCCATGTTTGGCTTGGGGATTTCTACAGCTCATGTGTGGAGGTGATCAGTGGGGGATTCTCTTCTGAACTCCCCCATGAAGAAGACATGGTGTGAGTCCATTCTACCTCTTCCTCTGTGTTCTCTTTCTTCTTTCCCTCTCTTTCACTTTCGAAAGCTCAAGTCTGAGCTGTGCCCAGTGTTGTGTGCTCCAAATCTCAGCACTGGGGAGGCAAAGGACGTAGTTCCTGAGGCTCACTGGCTAGCCAGTCAGGCTGGCTTAGAGAATTCCAGACCAATGAGAGAACCCATCTCAGAAAGCAATTTGAACAGTACCAGAGAGAGGAAGAGGAAGAGGGAGAGAGAGAGAGAGAGAGAGAGAGAGAGAGAGAGAGAGAGAGAGAGAGAGAGAGGTCTTTTCATTCTCCCCGGAGTGTCAGAGGGCTGAGTCTCCAATGCCCACAGTGAAAACTTGTGTATGAATGTGACTTATTAACAGCTTCCTTCCTTTCATGGTTCACTCTCTGACCCCTTCCATGGGAAAACTTCCTTCCAAATACTCTACTTGCTTCCAAAACCTTATCTTGGAGTCAATTTTATGAGAGCTGAAACTTACAGATTCATTCACAAACAGCATCACATAGAAGCTTCCTTCATTCTATGGCTTCTGTTGTGGTCTGAATGTATGAGCTCCTCTTCATGGGTTTATATGGTAATTACTTTGTCCCAAGAGAATGGTGCTATTTTGAGAGGTAGGAGAAACTGTGGAATGGGGCCATGCTGGAGGAAGTATGTCACAGGGGACATGTCTTTGGGTGTTTTATCGTTTCCCGCCCTCTCTTGTCTGTCTCCTTCTGCTTCCTGTTTGGCAGGAAGTGAGCTTCTATATGATCCCCACCATGATGTTCAGCTTGGGCAATCGTGACCTGACGCCTCTGCAACCATGATCCAATGCAGGTCTTTCTTTCAGCCTTTTTACTCAGACACTAGTCATGATGACACCAGAACTAACATCTTCCTATCTCACAATAACTAGGCACTTGGAAGGTGTTTCATGCTGAGATACATATAATCTTCTAACATAGTGTGCTCTGGACATAGCACTTTCTCTCCTCCTGCTCCTCTTGGGTCTCCCGTGAGCCTACGTACCAACTTCAACTTCATCTTTCCCTCTTTGTTTTTCTTTTTGGTTTTTTTTGAGACAGGGTTTCTCTGTATAGCTTTGGAACCTGTCCTGGAACTCGCTCTTGCAGACCAGGCTGGCCTTGAACTCATAAAGATCCTCCTGCCTCTGCCTCCCAAGTGCTGGGATTAAAGGCGGGTGCCATCACTGCCCGGCTTCCCTCTTTCAAAAAAAAAAAAAGCCTAAGCAACAAAAAATCCAAAACCAAAACAGACAAACTAAACACCAAACACAAAACAAACAAACAAACAAAAACCTAAACAAACAGTGAAACAGAAAAATACAAACATAAAACAAAAGCACATGTGAAAACATGGATCCTATTTTGTGTTGGCTGCTACCTCTGGGCATGGGCCCTGCTCTGAAGTGTGGTTGATATATCCAGTGATGCTTTGGAGAAAAACGATTTTCCCTTTTATAGCAGGTGTCAATTGTAAATAGCTTCTTGATTAATGGTGGAACTTTGTGTCCACTTTTCCATCTCAGCGCTGGAATTCTCCCTGGTTCAGACTTGTGCAGGTCTTATACAGGTTACAACCACTCTTCATAGGTTTATGTGCACTGGTCCCCTTGTGCTTGGAAGGCACTGTTTCCCTGGAGTCACCTACTACCTTTGGCTCTTAAAATGCTTCTACCTCCTCTTCATAGATCCCTGAGCCTTGAGGAAAGGAAGGGGTTTGATAAAGATGTCTCATTTATGGCTAAGAGGCCCACATCCTTAAACCTTAGTAGAACTTCACATTTTGTTTTGTAACCAAATCTTATAGAGTAGAAATGCTTTTTACAAAATGTTTCTGAAATCAGATTTTCATATCCTTCATAAGGCTGGGCTCTGGAGTGCAGAAACTCATAACCTTGAGGGAACTGGGCCCGCATTCAAGTTCAGCCATGCCTCAGTCTAATGACCTTGGATAGATTATTCAAACTCCTTAACTCCATTTTCCTTATGTAAACTAGAGAACATGGAGTCTGTAGAATCTAGTGAGCTCAGAAAGTATAAGGTAAATGTAAGCTCAGGCTTATGGAACTCTGGCCACAGATAACTGCTCAGGAATAGTATCTCGGATTCAATATCTCCAGATTGTGTAGGCAGAAGTTTTTTTCACCAGCCACACCCAAATAACTGTGCAAAGACTTAATTTTAGTTATAAATGTTTGGCTGATAACTTAGGCTTATTTCTTACTAGCTTTTACAACTTAAATTAGCCAATTTCTATTAATTTGTGTGCTTCCCCGAGGTTTATGGTTTGTTACCTCATCTTCTAAATGTCCTGCTTTCTTTGCATCTGGCTTGAGGCTACTCAGGCTCTGCCCTTCTTTTTCCCAGCATCCTCTTTGTCTGGTTCTCCCACCCAATCTCTTCCTGCACAGCTGTAGGGCAGTCAGCTCTTTGTTAATTGATGAGAGTGTCACATATTTACAGTGTACAGTGATTGTTCCACAGCACCGTTGCTCTTGGCCTTCCTTTTTGTTTGTTTGCTTGCTTGTTTGTTTTTGAGACAGGGTTTCTATGTGTAGCTTTGAAGCCTATCCTGGCACTCGTTCTGGAGACCAGGCTGGCCTCGAACTCTCAGAGATCTGCCTGCCTCTGCCTCCCAAGTGCTGGGATTAAAGGCGTGCGCCACCAACACCCTGCTCCTTGGCCTTCCTCTTCTGCTGTATCACATGCACCTGTCACCTCTGTGTGTAGTTGGTGGCCTTGCTTAGACCTCATAGAACAGGAGGGAATGATGGAGGAATAAACTGTAATGAAAGCATGGCACAAGGTTCCACAGGGGAGATATATCTTAGTTTCATTCTGTTTCTGTGACAAATACCATGACCCAAAACAACTGAAGGGAAGAATTGCTTATTTTAACATTCAGGTTATATAGTCTGTCACCGAGGAAAATAGGGCAGGAACTCAAGCAGGAACTCAAGCAGAAATCATAAAGGAATGCTGTTTAATAGCTCACTCACAGATGTACGTTCAGCTAGCTTTCTTATATAGAACAAGACCAGTTTTCTAGGGAATGGTAGTGCTCCCTGTGGGGTGGTCCCTACTATATATGTATATTAGTTAACAATCAAGACAATTTTCCACAGACAGTCACAGGTCCATGTGACCTGAGAAATCCTTCAGTTGACATTCTCTTCTCAGGAGATTTCAGACCATATCAAGTTGAGAGTTAAAGTAACATAGGACAAGGTGGAATGTGAGATGTTAAACTATTGGAGACAGCGATCTCACTGAAGGAAGGTCAGGACTGAGCAGTTCTGGGAGAGAGAGAGAAGGACTTTCCTTCATGTCTGCTCTAGGTACTTGACTGTGCCACCCGCCTTTGCAGGTGCAAGCGACCTTAGCCATTTGATCACTGATGAAGTTTCACTGTAGCCTTCTCCAGGGAAGCCTTTACGTTTTGTAGAAAGACAAGCAGACTCTAAAGATCTTTTCTTTCCTTTCTCCTTAGAATGAATGCCATCATGTGTTCTAGGAATGGCTAAGTTCTAGCAGATGACCTAAAGCCAGACACTTCCTTGTGGCTGCAAAGGGTATACTATCAAACGGGCTCTCCTCTCTCTTCTTTGTAGACCTCCCTTGCCCCATCTACATCTAAGTTTCAAAAGGTGTGGATTTTTATATGGTGATACTAACAGGCTCAAAGAATATCTTCCAATTCTGTAGCAAGACACTTGTCTTCAGGGATAATATTCTACAGCTCTCAAAGTGCCTTCCCTATAAAAGATAGCATGCAAACTTCCAAAATAAATCAAGTCTCCGAGTCCACTAAGCTCCTGAATAGGAAGGATAAACACTCAGGGCAACTTTCTGGCCGTTCATGACTGAGAAGTTGACCAATGAGGAGAAAATTGCTCCACTTGTAGAAGTGATCTAAGATGAAGTCAACTTAGCAACCAAACTTTAGACAGTCCGAGCATGACGGTGTCCTAAAATGTTGGGAGGAATCTTGGAAATGGAGTATGATGCTCTACAGGATATTTGAGCATTTTTTTCTCTGTGCATTAGTTACCTTTGTTTCATCCCAGTGACAAAATAGCACAGAAAAGGCCACTTAAGGGGAAGTAAGGTTTATGTTGGCTGGGTTTGAGGGTACAGTCCATTATGATGGCAATGTCAAGGTTGCAGGAGTTTGAAGCTGTTGGTTCATTGCACGTGCAACCAGTAGGCAGGGTAGTGGATGCTCGTGCCCTCAGCTCACTGCTTCCTCTTTGTTCAGTGTGGGACTGCCATCAATGAAATTGTAGCTACACGTCTACTGGGCATCTTCCCACCTTAGTTTACCAAGCAAGAAAATTCCTCACAAGTAGGTCCAGAGGCTGTGTCCTGGTGACTGATTCTGGATCCTGTCAAGTTGACAATGCTAACCATCATCGGATCCAGACTCTGTAAGACTAGCTGTCCCTTCAGAGTGTTCTGGAAAAGAGCAGGGATGACTTTCCCCTATGGTTATGTGTGTAGCCTGGAAGATAGGTTCAGTTTCCAGTGCATAAGGGTGATGACTCTGGGTGGAAACCCATTGTCAGGGCTCAGCTAAGGTGCACACAAGGCAGGGCTGTCCGTCAACCTTTGAATCTGTGCTCGTCATCTTTGTACTTACACTGGAGTCAGCTGGGCTCTTATTAAAAGGCATCCCTCTACCTCTACTTACTCACATTTTGGTTTTCAAAGTGGTTTTGGGAGCAATGCCCAGGAATCTGCATTTTCCAGGTCTTAAAAATTCTGGTGCAAACACTCTTCAGATCACATTTCTCCTCATGCTTCTCCAAAACCACTTCATAAACAGTCCTCAGCTAGTTAGAAACGCACTTACGGATTTATGAGTATGTCCTCAGAGCCTGGACCTCAGCACTGCTTCAACAGACAGCCTTATTATTTTGGTTTTAACACAATGGAATTATAAATTATTCATCCCCAGCTGAAAAAAAAAAAAGGAACTCAACTCATCTGGGAGCTGAATGCAGCATGACGATAGCTTATGCTATTTCTACAAAAAATGAAGTTCAGATTCCATCATGATGCAGAAGTTGCTCTTGGCCCCCTTGCTCTGCTCTTTGCCTTCAAAGGGTTAGGATTGCAGGGTGAGTCTGGTACCCAAGATTCCTCTGAACTTTTTTCAACCCTCCCTAACTTTTCTGTTTTGGGGGGCCCTGATCATTGGTTCCCAAATCTTTCTATGCAAACCATCTCCTAGAGATCTGAAAAACATATTAAAATGATAATTGCTGCTCTATAGAGCCAGAAATTTCTGTTCGGTAGGTGTAGAGTGAGGTCCGAGATCCCCATGGAGTGATGTTCTGCCACATGTCTGGGGTCAGTCTTGGGACGCCTCGTAGCTTCTCCACTAGTCTTACTGAGTGTAATATCTGGGGGTGAAATGATTTTCTGGAGCTGACAGAAATATGTGGATCCTGAAAAACTGGGTTGGTTCCAAGAGATGAATTGAAAAGTGCAAAATCCAAGTTGTCTACCAAACATAACACGCTGACTCCATTCATTATTAACTTTAGTCTTCATAAAAATTTCATTATATTTGAAAACAATTTGTAGGCTAGATTTTCCTCCCACTTCCCAAGAATTCCTGCATATGTATAATAATCATCAAGAAACTACAGTCAATTATAAAATGGCTTGTAACCAGAACTTAACGGCAAAATTAGAGGAAATCAACATCGAAATTATTGCTTACTTGTACTTATCATGGAATGCAGCTGGAATTTAATATGTTTGATGTTCTGCTTTAGTGGTCCTTCAGAAGGGATGCTCATTATGCCTTATTTGGGAGTTTCTTAGTTCTTGAACTCGTGGGTTCATAGGCACCAGTGTCCTTGAGAAATAGCAGGTGCTTTGATAAACATTTCCGAGAGAGAAGGAAGTTGACTAGCATATTGACTTACCCAACGGCCAACAGAATCAGCTCCTCCCAGTCTTAGGATTCCACACTTCACATATTCCTGAATTTCCTTCCATGTTGTTGCCATGGCACCAAGGACCCCTCACTGATAGTACCTCGGGTGCCAGATATCACATCAGCCATGAACCGATTGAGTGAGTAGGGAAAAATTGGAGAGTTTTAACCAGAGTAGAAATGATTTTCTTACCTTGGGTCAGGAAGCAATATGTTGGCCATGATCTGAAGGCAGCTAGCAGGGGAGACAGTCGAGTCTAAGAGCAGAGTACCCCCTGCTGAAGATATGGGGGGCTGTGGGGGCTTTGGTTGAGATGGTTGTAGATTTGTTTTTCTAGAGCATCATAATTTCTATTGCAGTAAAGCCATGGGTCTTGTCACAAGGAGGCTTAATGCTTGCCAGGTATTTGAGTTAGAAACCAGAAGAACAGTGTCAGCAAGTGATGCCAGCACCATAGACAGCTGCCTGACCATAGAGTGTGGAGCTCTTGGGTTCAGCTGCCTACAGCTGCTGCTTACACGTGTCTTGCCACCATTCCTTCTGTGGCTTTAAACATTTTGGACAAAAAGGTTGAAGGAGAAAAATCTGTCAATCATGGATGTTTTTTGTCTATATTTGAACAATAAATTCCCATTGCATAAAGCTGAGAATGGGTAAAAGTAGAAGTTTCCCTCCTGGATATTTCCCACTAATTTCTTTGTAAATGTCATTTCTAAAGGCCTCTTTTTTTCTTTAAGTATCTAACATGCTTCCTGGGCATTTGTGTTCACTGATGGGGGATGTCCTTCTGTGTATATGTTTGTCTTATTGGTTGATAAATAAAGTACTGTTGGCCAATAGGAAAGCATAGGTGGGACTAGGAGTCAAGGAGGATTCTGGGAAATGTAGTAAAGAAATCTTGTGATCCAGGCAGGAAGTGACATAGCAGGCAGACTCAGAATATAAGCAGGAAATCGTCCTCTTGCTCTTCATCTTCTTCCTGCTCTCTTCTCTATGGGGCTGCCATGTGATCCTGAAAAGACGATGCCAGCGGGAGGCATCCTTTAAGATAAGTCTTATAAAATATATAGATTTATGATAATTAAGACTGAGCTAGCATATAAGAAATCCTAGTCAATTGTCTAGCAGCATTGTAAACTAATATAAGACTCTGTGTGGTATTCTGTGTGCCCACTTGGCACAGGGCATGGGCAGATGGAGTAAAGACAGTTCACATTGTATATCTTTCCCTTCTATCCTCTGCTCATTTGTACCAGTGTATGAGAGATGGTAGTTGACATAATTCCAGAATAACAAGAGAATGAAAACACATTTGATTCTCCAACATATAGTGCCACATTTCAGACTATTTGTCCCCTTGGTCCAGTAGAAATATTTTTGAAGTGCATTGTTTTGTGCTATATACAGCCTTATGAGCAATATATTGTAGTTTTGGTTGTGAGCCTAGCCTTTAATGAGCGATATATTGTAAAGGTATAATATGCATGCATAGTTTAAGAAACATTTTGGCAAAAACATTATTAGCTGACTGGAAAGCGGGAACTGATACTGTTGGGAAGTCTTCTACTAGGTTCCAGGAGGAGGCAGATACAATATGCGTTCAAGGAATTCTGGCATTCTTTGGGTCCTTGGTAAGAAAGTCTTTGGGTCACCTTAGATAATTTATTCCTTTCTTGTATTCTTGCCCATATCAGAATGCAGAGTGATTAAACCATAGTTTACCCAATTCCCAGTGTAGTGCTTATAGCACAGGGGTTGTGTTTAAAAAGACCTCTGCAGGGTCATGTTCTAGACAAACATTCTCTAACTGGTGGCCCTATTTGGGGGTGGGATTTGGGAGACTGTAGGATGTGACGTCTTCCTGGAAGACATAGGGAACTAGGTTGAGCCTTTGAAGGTTAGAGCCTTGTCTCTAGTTTTGGCTGCTTTCCTCTTCTGCACCACAGTGGTGTGAGGAATCTCCTGCCACATCCTTCCTGCCACGGCAGACAGAAATCTGTGAGCCAAATCCATCTTCCCCTAGGTTGTGTCTGTCTGGTATTTTATTACGGTAACACAATGTAACTAACAAAACAAAAAAGATTTTATTTCTTTCAGTCACTCACTTAACTCTTAGAAAATACTTTGTTTCTCTAGGATTGGTAGAGTGAAATTTTCCCTATGTAGAGCCGCACACACAGACAACTAGTTAAATAGACTTTCTTTTTCTGTTTGTGTTTGTGTGTGACTCTCACTCCTTCCTAGTTTCCCTTTACCCTGCCCCCCCCATTCTCTTCTCATGAGTTGTACATCTTTTGGTCCCTACTTCCTATAGCTTTTATTTCTTGGAAACACTATCCTCCTCCATTGTGATTCTCGTGTCTGTGAGATGAAGATTTGTTTTGAGTCTTTAGATTTGTTCTCATATCTCTTCCTATGACTGATAATGAACTTTCTGCTTTTCATAAACTAGTCAAGAAGTCTTTTCATCCCAGCAACTTCAGCTGGCTACATCTGCAATAAATGCCACCTATTGTGTAACTTCTCATTCTTCATTCAACATGTCTCCATTGAGAATTGGGGGTCTATGCTCCTTCACAAATCCTGCTGTTAGAGATAGAAAGCATCAGAAGTGTAGCTAAGAGACTTCCAAGGTTAGGTCACAGAAGATTCTAGACTTCAGAAACTCTTGCTCCTCAAGTCCTGGGAACTCTGAGGTCCAATAGGTCTGAGACTATCATGTGGGAGATGCCAGGTTTCTTCCAGGCTAATTCCACCATCCAGCCTGCTCTTTGTTTCAGTGTGAGTGAAGGAGCATTCTCAAATGTGAGTCTTCTAAGGCAGCTGTACTGATCAACTTCCCTGGTCTCATGAGTCATCTCAGCTAAGGCCTGGGGGACTATGCTGCAGAGCAGGGGCAGCTGCAGTATCATTTTTCAGTTCCAACCCACAGTACCTGTGAGCATGAAAATAGTGTTACACCACTGTACTCAGGGTTGATTTGTTGCTGTTGGCTGCTGTAATAAAATACCATGATCAAAAGCAACTATGGAAGAAGGAGTTACTTGTTTTATAGTTCCAGAGGGATAAGGATTGTCTCACTCATGGCGACGAGGGATGGCCTCAGCTAGCAGGAGCTGTGACAGGAAGAGGAAAGTGAAAGACCAGATTTCATCCATGTACAGGAAGAAGAGAGAATGGATGGGAGCCTGTAAACTCTCAATACAGTAAGGAAGAGAGGGAACAGGAGCCTGTAAACTCTCAATACAGGAAGGAAAGGAGGGAACAGGAGCCTGTAAACTCTCAATACAGGAAGGAAGGGAGGGAACAGGAGCCTGTAAACCCTCAGTACAGGAAGGAAGAGAGGGAACAGGAGCCTGTAAACTCTCAATACAGGAAGGAAGGGAGGGAACAGGAGCCTGTAAACTCTCAATACAGGAAGGAAGGGAGGGAACAGGAGCCTGTAAACTCTCAATACAGGAAGGAAGGGAGGGAACAGGAGCCTGTAAACCCTCAACACAGGAAGGAAGAGAGGGAACAGGAGCCTGTAAACCCTCAACACAGGAAGGAAGAGAGGGATCAGGAGCCTGTAAACCCTCAACACAGGCAGGAAGAGAGGGAACAGGAGCCTGTAAACCCTCAATACAGGGAGGAAGAGAGGAACAGGAGCCTGTAAACCCTCAATACAGGGAGGAAGAGAGGAACAGGAGCCTGTAAACCCTCAAAGCCCTCCAAGCCTCCCCCCTCCCCCAGCGATGTACTCCCTCTAGCAAGTCTCCACTCCCTAAAGATTCCGTCTCCTCTTCAAGAGGCAGCACCAAATGGACACTAGACATTCAAATGTCTGATCCAGCAGAGACGTATCTTATTTGAACCATCACAGTACCCCATTACCCAAAATAATTAGGCCACAATTTGCCATCCAGAGGTGGAAAATCACCATAACCAAAATTCCACACAGAGTACATTGAGTTTGCATGCTGCCCAGACCCTGAAGAGACTGGAGGAGGCTCAAAGGAGAATAAGGACAATTCATGGGAATCTGAAGGACAGGAGAGCTTTGCATTACAGTGCTGGAAAGCTGGCCAGGACTGTGGCCCGTGGCAATGTAGTGCGTACTTAGTAGAATCAACAGTGCAACCAAAGGTAATTCCAGTGGGTGTTGAAGGGGCCTCTTGGGTTCTTCGTCACTTCCAGTCAGATGTGGGTGGAGAAAGATGCACCGAAGAATGAAATATCTAGTGTTTTGAGTGGAGTCTGGAACCGAGGCCCCCTGGACAGACTTTCAGAAGCCAAACACACTCAGATTTGAAGGGGCCCATGGGAAAAGAGGTGGGACCTTACCACACACTCTCTTATATTAAGACCTCAGACTGGGCTATGACCCTGCCTCATAGATACTTTCAAGTGCAAAATAAAAATAAGAATGAAATCCTCTCAGGTTCCAAATAATGTGCCACAAAGACCCCTTTCTACAAAGAACCTTGTTTTAATTTATTGTTGGTTATATGTGTTTGTCTGTGTGTGTGTGGGGGGTATATGGATATGAGTGCAGTTGACCCCAGAGGCCAGAGGGACTGGATCCCCTGGGGTTGGAGTCAAGGCAGTTTTGTCTCTTCATGGTGGTGCTGGGAACTGATGCTGGGTCCTCTGGGAAATCAGTATCCACTCTTAAGTGCTGAGTCATCTCTCTAGCTTGCACCCCCAAAATATTTAAAACAATTTTTAAGAAGTATTTTACTCTTTCCTCTTCTTCCAATCCTTCTCACACAACCCCAGCTTCTCTCACTCGAATTCATAGCTTCATTTTCCTTAGTTCCTAAATGTGTAAAGACAACCTGCTCATTCTGCATATATTATTTCAAGTTTGATCACTTGGTATCAGATAACAAATTGGGGGCTCTCCCTCACAGGAGACGGTTTCTCCTGTTTTTAGCATTCCGTAGTTGCTTGTAGTTCTCTGTCTAGGGTTGGGGCTCCAAGGACTTTCCTCCTCCCATGTTAGCATGTCTGTTGGTGTCATCCTTGTTAGTTCATGTTTGGGCAGCCATGCTGACGACACTTCACAGGTGTAGCTTTTCTGACATTTCCATGAGATGAAACCTCACAGCAGACTTCCTATTCCTTTGGCTGTTACAATCTTTCTACCCATTTTCCAAATGCACCTTGAGATTTAGGTGAAGTAATTGTATTGTACATGTATCAGTTAGGACTGGGCCCCACAACTCTGCCTTTTGATCAGTTGTCATTTTCTGTAATGGCCTCTGTCTGTTCTAAAGAGACATTCCCTTAATAAGGGGTGAGAAATATACTCATCTGTGAGTGTAAGGATAAGTATTTTGAGTGTATTTAGGAGCTATGCTGGTTTAGTGACCTGGCAGACTGAGGTAGTTGGCTGTTTCCAGTATCAGGCATGCCTTCTTGCTGGGTATGCTTTAAGTGCAATTAAAGAGCTGTTGGTTACTGCCAAGGCATGAGTGCCACTATGGCACCCTTAGATCATCCTAAGAGCCTTAACAGTTTTGTTCCTCTGTGGCCTTATAAGGAGCTGAAGAAAGAGAAACTTTATTTTGAAGACATTTATGAGTATACATTCTTTGTTACAGAGTAGATTTTAAAATGTATCCTAAGAGATGCACACAGTTTTTAAAAGAACCATACTATGTTGAATTTAATGAGAAAGCAGAGGTACAAAATGGAAATAAGTTTGTAGATTTCCCATGTTCCCTGGGCAGGAGGCCGTAAGGAAACTACTCAGTTTATGAGCAAGAGCTGCCTTAATGAAAAAGGAAGGATCACAGAGGGCAGAGTCAAGAGCTCTGGGAAGTCACTCCTAAAGAGAGGATTGAGCCCTAGGTAGGGAATTGGCAGCTGGGTTACAAGACTGCCATGATCATGGACTGTGTGGTGGCTTTTAGTTTTCCTTCTCTTTCTCTATGCTCACTGTTCCTCGCCTGTCCCACCACTATGAGTTATGTCTGTTGGGTAAAAGCATAGTTATTCTCCCTCTCTATATTTACTAAGAGTCAAACCCAAGCCTTCACTGATGCTAGACATGAACACTGCCACTGGACTACACCCCTAGACAATTAATCCTTTATAATAGATTTTTCAGATCAAGAGACCCTAGAGTCAAGATGTTGAACTTGTCAAGCCTCATTTACACTGGGTGATCATGTTTTGGTATTCAGTGTTCAATGTCTAGGACTCTGATGGGCACAGGGCATCGGGGTACTCTGCTTCAGGGTACTCTCATTCTGTCAGGTCACTGGGTGTTTTTCCACCAATGACACACAGTTCTTTCTCCTGTATATTTGCATCCATGATTCTGTCAGGCTCAGCTCATTTCTGATAAGGTGGTTGCTTGCTTAGTCAGTGGAAGAAGTTGGGTCCATGGGGCTTTAGAAACACCAGATTCTGTGCTTTTCTTGATGACAGTGTCTGTGTCTGGAGTGGTACCTTCATCCATCCCAGCCTGGGAGAAAAGGAAGTACAGCAGATGGCACGACTGTTCTGAGTGTCTGCTTCATGACCCCACCCAATTTCCCTTCTAGAATTTGGTTGTCGTAGACATGTTTCTG
Organism: Cricetulus griseus; assembly: GCF_003668045.3. Taxonomy (NCBI): domain Eukaryota; kingdom Metazoa; phylum Chordata; class Mammalia; order Rodentia; family Cricetidae; genus Cricetulus; species Cricetulus griseus. The sequence goes on along the minus strand of NC_048596.1, from coordinate 7,317,260 downwards.
AATACTGTCTTCTTTGTTTGCAATGCCAGTGGGATTGGATTTTCAATTATCTGATGGGATAGCTTGTCCTTGAGGAGACATTTGGTTTGACAAATGTGCATAGTTAAGTTGGTTCTATTCAATTTACTTGTTCAGCATTCAGTTGGAAAGTGCTTATTCTTCACCAGGCCTCATAGTAGGCTTTGCTTTAATGAGGAAAGAAGTACTTTGATCTTTAAGTCACATGATAGAAAAAATTTAAAAGACCTCTTTAAGCTTGGTTCATCCATTTATTCCAGTTGTGTTTTATAGTGTAGAGACCAATAGACATCAAAGGGGGATAAATAACAGATTTTTTAAAACAGGTCTTGCCTCAAGTTTATTTGTAAAAACAGCACAGGGCATGGTCACCTGCAGATAGTGTATAGGTGTGTCCCTACACCAGTCCAGCTGTCTTGACAGTGGAAGAAACCTTTTCTATGGGGTCTTCACAGGGGCCTGAGCACCTTTGGGAGCCTGAGCTGGAGCTGAAGCCGGGGCTTTAGCTGAAGCAGAGGACTCTGCCTTGGTTTGAACCTTGGGGCTTTGGTTGGCAGAGCCTGCAACCCTTGGCCATGTAGCTTCTAATCCGCTTCCCAAGCTTGGGAAGTGAGTGATGAAAGCAAGGCGGCTGAGTTTGCGGCTGGGGCCCTTTGGCAACTTGGGCTTCACCACCTTGGGCTTCACAAGATCCTTGATGGCCTCTGCTCATGGGCTCATGGCCTTTGAATTGTTTGCCTGCATCTTCTTCAGGCCTTTCTTGTTGTGTTTCTTGGCAAAGCGCATGTTCCTCAGGAACTTGGGGTCGACCCTCTTAAGAGATTCATATCTTTGTGATCAGGGTTTCTCAATGCCATTTCTGTGCCATTTCCTGGACTGGTTGTGTGGTGTGATTCTTGGACATGGCCATGTCTGAATGGTATTCGGGGGCTTCCAAAGCACCTGGGACCAGAAGAGAAAGAGACTAAATAACAGATTTATAAAATAAAATTTGTGTTTCTTAACAAATGTCTGTTGTGTAACCCATGTAGTACCTAGCACGCTGAGATGGTTAATATTGTTAACATGAAAGTATCTAAATTTACCCAGTGTCTGAGGAAGTTTCTAGATTAGATTAGTTGAGGTGGGAAGCCCCACCTTAACTGTGTGTGACACTGTCCATGGCTCGGGTTCCAGACTGAGTTGAGAAAGTGAGCACCATCTATGCTTCCTTATTGCACTTGCAATGAGACCAACTGCCCCGTGCTCCTGCCACTGTGAATAATTCTCCACCATGAAGGGCTGTTACCCCAAACCATGAGTCAAACTAAACCTTTTCTTTCTTAAATTGCTTTGGTCAGTTATTTTGTCCCTGAAGTAAGAAGAGAAACCAAAATAGATCTTAGAAGCTCAGTTGACCTTTGCTAAATGAATGTCATCATGCAAAGACAATAGCTGCTACTATGCTCCTTAAGCTTTGACTTTAAGTCTCAGGACAGGGTTCTCTTGTTTCTTTAAACTGCTTCTTTCTTGGGGGGCTTTCTAGTAGGAGTAGGGTCAGGATCAGCTTCCCATGCTCAGCCAGAAGGGTGTCAGGGGTCATGGTTCTCTGCGGTGGGGTGTGGGATACAGCTGTAAAGCCAAGACAGGTCAGAATAAGGGACACTTTGAATAGATCTTTTTTGGCATGCTCTATTTCTTTAGCTAGAGAGTTGACTTGGGAGGGGCGATGATGGATAGACCCTCCCTCCTGGACTGCCCTGGTGATACTGGCCAATCCTAGGGCTGGGATAGAGTCATCTGCAGAGGGGTAGATGCTGAATGGGAGGGTTGCCTCATAGAGATGATCAATGAACCCACCCCTTTCCCACCAATGCTAGCACCTCTGAATTTAGGTGTAGTAGGTAGAAGGAAAGAGGCAAGGAAGAGACAGAGGGCATGCAAGGAAAAGGAAACAGGATTGGTGTTCTCTGCCAAGCAGGTGAATTCAGGTAATGTAGACATTGGTTAAGGCCCTTTACCCATCAAAGTTCTGAGTGAACTTTAGTCTTAAGATGATGTTTGTCTTTAGTTCTGAGAGCAACACACCTTCCTTTTGAAGACCCCTTGTGTGGTGGATTGTCTCTGTCTAAAGCAAAAGCTCATCCTGGTGTCTGACAGTCTTACATCTCTGGGAAAGGTCCTGGGATCTCAAAGCAGCACTTGGCAGTTTGTCCTGTCCTGTGTTCTGGGATCACTCTGGAACTATGAATCCTTTCCAGCACCTCCACTTTGACCTCGTTACTTACTCTTTATTCATCCCTCTGTGCATGTGTGGTGGCACCCTCTGACGTAAAGGCACTTCTCTTGGAAATCAACCCTATAGTCTGCCTTCCTTTAATCAAGGGAGATTTCCCATCATTTTTCACATGTGTCGTGCCATTTTCAGGATCCTAACTTGTCCTTTTGAACCCCAGAAGGCAGTTTGTCCTGAGAAAATGCAAAGCTTCTTTACTACTTACCATGACTTCTCTGGGTCAGGGTGCAGGGGAAATAAGAAGTCACCTTCCCAGGAATGTGGGTATGCAGCTTGAGTCCTTGGTGCAAACTAGAGACCCTCAGGGATCCCTACAGGCCAGAGAGACTTTGGAACACTGTATTCTTATTCCTTCCCCAAATAATCACAACGTTTCTGCTGGTTTGATGGATATGAGTCAAGGAATCTCCATACAGGGGTTGAAGGACCAGGCTATCACTATGATCCTCAAGTTCAAACTCTAATGTTATGGCTACATGTTCACAAATGCAATTTTTGAGATATTTGTCACAGGGTTGGAAGAGCACATTTATTATTGGATACTGAAAGTTCGTCCTTCCACTAGATGGTAGTTTTTGAAAGGTAAGCATTTAAAATCTGCTGTGATTTTGTAAGTATGGTCTTAGCATGTCTTTGTTTTGAACACACTGGGCTCTACAAGTAAAATAAAATGCATGCAAATAGACAGACAGACACAACATGGATTTCCTTTATTTCTGAGATACCTTCTTAAATGGCAATATTTCTGTGCTGAGAAAGTTTAGGGCAGCATTTTAAGTCCTTCAGACACAAGTGAAATAGGCAGTCATACTGAAGACAAACCCAAGAGGCTCCAAGTGAGACTTGCCTAGTGCAGAGACTTAGCACATGGGAAAAATGATGGGGACTCTCTGGTACTATTTGGCTGTGCCCATGGTGGTCCTAATAGAGTTTTCTGGACAAGAAATCTGAGCTGGGGTACACAGAAAGGGGTAGTCAGCTTACACTGCCTGAGTCTGGCTATAGAATAGAGAAACAACTACTCATTGGCCACTCACCCAGCTGTCTTCTGTATCTTGGCCAGGGGCTATGTGCTATGAATTGTTGTTTGTAATCTTGCTTCTTTGATTCCCTCTCAAGTTATTCGAGCTGCACAAACCTATCCTTACAGAACCAAATGCACACTTTGCCTTATATTTGAAAAAGAAAATGCCTGACAGCAAGAGGCAGGATGGTGAATGATCTTGTTCTCTCAGTGTGACCAGAGTAGGAATAAACAAAACCCTACAAGTTGGTGCACTGACAGAGTTACTGCTGTAATAAATACTGTCAGGCAGAGTCAGTCCCATGATTCCCTATTATTGATGCTCCCCCAAGAGAAAAAGTTCCTCTGCCAATAGTGTATCACTTTCTGTGATGCCAAGAGGGAGAACCGAGAAGGAAATCATGCCTTAGTACCCTTAAAAGAGGGAATGCGAACTTGTTACAGAAGCTGTCCTTTTCTTTTATGGCCAAGGCTAAAATGACACCAGTGTCTTTCTATGGAGCTGACATTGCTGATTCCCTCTTCCACTGTGCGAGGAGCTTCTTTGGGGCAGTGGCTATGTCTAATTCTTTATCCCCTTGGTCACAACTCCCAGAACTTGATAAGCACTTGTAAGGGGCCGTTTCCTGCATTATAATGGTGCCTGAAGACACCAAGATGTAAATTACTTCACAGGCGCTGGGTAATCTCCATTCCTTTGATCTCTGCCTATCCCGTGGCTCATTTTGGCCTGAGGAGCTGAAGCCATTCATAGGGTAACATGTCCCAGGCGGCTGGTCAGCCTTTATAAGGGATGGTTTTCTTGGTTTAGTGTCTCCGCTCTGGGAAGCTTATGCTCTTTCACTCTCAAGATGCATTAAAGCTTGTCTGCAGAAGGATCCGAGTGTCCCGTGTATGATTTCTTGCTGGCGAGAAATACAGAGCGCGCGGGACATATGGTGCTGAAACCCGGGAACATGTGAACATCTCCAGCACCGCGGAGACCCCTCTAACGAGGCGGATTCAGAACTGCAGGGTGGTAAGTTCGGAGAGGTATGATTTTTCTGGACTTTGGCTTGGGAATGTTGCTATTGTGGGAGGTTAATATAGAGGCTTCTATGTTTTTACTAGGAGCTATTTTGACTTTTCTCACTGTTGTAGCAATCTTAAAGAAGTCCAGAATTACATATCAAAAACCGAATGTGGTGAGAGATGGGGCGCGCCTAACAATAAAATATAAGAAAAAAGGACCTCCCGGGATGTCTAATGACAAGGGAGTGAATAATTTGTTAAGAGAAACAGCAATAAATAAGAAAAAAGGACCTCCTGGGATGTCTACTGACAAGGGAGTGAATAATTTGTTAGATGATTCTGTAAATAAGTTTAAAGCTTTAAATCTTGATAGCTCTAATGACTCTAAAAGCTCAAGAGATGGGGTTTTGGAAGGAACAGCTCAGCTGGATGAGGGAGAGACAGAGAAGGAGGGAGAGAAAATGGGGAATGGCCGGTCACACCCCGGTAAATTTCAGAGAAATAAAGACTCAAAACCTAGCCTCTGCCCTATGAGGCTATCGCCTGTTAATCCAGCGGGTGTACTTTCATCAACACACCCACTATTTGGTACCGACTCCTTTTTACCATCAGAGGAGCGGAGAAAATTACAGATGGCTTTCCCAGTCTTTGATAGGGGAAAAGGCCATGCCTACTATTCAACACTTCTTAAAGGCCTGGAATGCCTGGGGCTTTAAAGCCTCATAAACATTAACGCTGGGGGCCATACCGAGGCCAAGCGTCTCACCTCAAAAACTAAAAGGCCAAAAGGAAATGGTAAAATGGAAAGATATCTTAACTGATCTTTGGAGAGGCCCGGATCCTATTCTCATAAGATCCAGGGGAGCGATATTATGTTTTCTCACAGGATAAAGAGAATCCCCTGTGGATCCCAGAAAGACTCAACCTGAAGAGCCTCTTCGGACCTTCAAAAGTCAGAACTCCACCCTCCCCCCGGGAATTGAGAGCCGCTATTGTTATCCAGATTAACTCCTGCCCTTGGCGGAGAGATTGTCACTGCTTAAGGGGTGGGGGTATGATTGTTTGATGCAGCCGCTTGCGGATTGCTGTTATTTTTGGCTGGTCTGTGAGAAAAGGGGTGGGGGTGAAATTGTTTGATGCAGCCGTTTGCGGATTGATGTTATTTCTTTGGCTGGCATGTAAGCTCCAGGGCTCAAACCAAGAGACCGCCCAAGCGCTTATATTTTGGCTAACTATGCTTAAGCAATAGGCCGCCGGCCAGACAGCTCTTACACACCCGGAGCCTAGACTCATTGCACAGGGTAGAGTGTCTGGTCTGGGCAGCCCAATGAGGGATGCTGAGCAAAGGCATCGCACAGAGTTGCCTATTATGCAGGCTTCTCTGGGAGGTACGTTGACCTGCATAAGGGTTACCTGCCCTGAGACTCCCTTTCCCAGAAAAACGGCAGAAGACAGGTCAAGAGCGCTTCGGGTCAAGCTAACAGCCTGATGGCGACTCTTGTACACAGTCTTAATGTTTGATTTTGGGAAGGTTCAACCTCTACCTCTATCCCTCAACATTTGGGTGACCTATTTGCTTGTAATAATATAAAGCCTTATCATTAATTAATAAAAAAGGGGGATATGTAAGGGGCCGTTTCCTGCATTATAATGGTGCCTGAAGACACCAAGATGTAAATTACTTCACAGGCGCTGGGTAATCTCCATTCCTTTGATCTCTGCCTATCCCGTGGCTCATTTTGGCCTGAGGAGCTGAAGCCATTCATAGGGTAACATGTCCCAGGCGGCTGGTCAGCCTTTATAAGGGATGGTTTTCTTGGTTTAGTGTCTCCGCTCTGGGAAGCTTATGCTCTTTCACTCTCAAGATGCATTAAAGCTTGTCTGCAGAAGGATCCGAGTGTCCCGTGTATGATTTCTTGCTGGCGAGAAATACAGAGCGCGCGGGACAAGCACTCACTCCCTACTTTTGGATTGAGCAAGTGACTATACTAGTCACTTAAGGCACAAAGTATGTTGGCTCATTTTAAAGAGGTGTTTCAGTCCATCTCAGCAAAAGAAACCATGGCCTAGTGGCTCAGTCCAGAGGGTAGGATCTTGGGGTAGCAGCTGTTCACATAGCTGTAGACGAGGAATCAGAGAGGGAAACTGGGAGCTGATCTGTAATGCCCAATGACTTGTTCCCACTTCTGTTTCTACCAGCTAGATCCCACCCTGGCTTCTCCACACACTTACTCACATGTATATGCATATATATTATACATGTACATATCATACACACACTCACATATATATATATATACACACACATATATATATATATATACATATATATACACGTATACACACACACACACACACACACACACACACACACACACACACACACATATATATATATATATATATATATATATATATATATATATATCCTTTAGGAGTTAGAATCCATGCATGATTGAGAACATACAGTATTTGAGCCTGGGGTACTTTATTTACTATTATTTAATATAGTATTTTACAGTTCTATCCACAGCTACATTCTACACAGCTTTGTCCTGGAAGCTTGACTGGGTTGATGAGGGAAGAAAGTAAGGACAGACACACAGACACACCTATAGAGAAGCTGGCATGGGGTGGGTAATGAACTGGAAACTCAGTGCCTTCATTGTGTACATTATGCATATGGGGGAGGAGTTAGAGAGTCTCTGTGGTAGGTCTCAGTAGGTAAGCAGTCTCAGGTTATAGGAGCTGGGAGGAAGAAACTGTGGTTTCTGGTTTTGGCACACACAGGTCAACTGGGGGTAAACACTCAAACATGCATGCACTATCAACATTAGGACTCAGAGCACAGGGATTTACCAGCCCCCGGAGCCTGACCCATTTGGGGAAGGCCTTGTCATACCTGTGGCACTGAGACGCTGGTTCCTAGATATGACTGTACTTATGTCAACAAGCATACTCACACAGTGCTTCATCACTCTATATATTCACACAGGCCTTCATCACTCTATATATTCACACTGGCCTTCATCCACTCTATATACTCACACAGGCCTGTAGGGAGACACCCTAGCCCCATCCAATATCCTGGGACAGGTACCAGGTTGACCTGGGACTCGCCCATAAGTGCGTGGTGAAGGGAAGCCGGGGTGATGTAAGGGAGCTTCTTAAGGGACTGCACGTTGTGACCCCAGCCCCTTTTGTTCTGGCCGCGCTTGCTAGTTTCTATAACCTAGCTCTGGCCTGTGCTTTTCCCTTGTGTCTTCTTGAATAAAGAGACTTTAATCGTAATAGGTGGTGCCCAACGTGGGGACGAACCCATGACCCTGAGATTAAGAGTCTCATTTAAAGACTTCTTAGACAGATTGACCAGAGTTGTAGACAAACAGGTAGCAGATCCAATGATAAGACATTCAATTGTGTATAGCTTAGCTTATAACAGTGCAAACCCAATGTGCAAAAGAATACTTTTGCCTCTAAAAATCAGCTCAGCTCCACTAGAAGAATGGGTTTTGCATACTGCCATGTTGACTGTAACATACAAGATGCTGGAATCTGGGCAGAAGAAGCTGTCCCAAGAGGTTTCAACAAACAACAGGAGATTAGGAAAGATAGCAACAGAAGGACTTGGGAAGGAAGAGCACCTTACAGGCGCTCACACAGGTACCGTGAGGCCAGTGCTCATCGCCACCTTGACCCAGAGCCTCGCATAGGATATGCATGCTCCAAAAGTCCATGGAGGCGTCAGGAGAATAGATGTTTCAGCTGTGGTAAAATAGGACATACAAGGAAAAATTGTAGACAGAAATATTCTAACGATTCCCCATGCGACAGGTTATTGCCCTCTGGGCTATGTAGGAGATGTGGTAAGGGCAAACACTGGATTAACGAATGCAGATCAACTAGGGATGTTCAGGGGAACTTATTGACTCCAGGAAACTCGGAAGGGGGCCTCAAGCAGTCCCCTGCCCGGAGAACAGTTCAATCATTCCCAGTAACAGTGGAAGACAATCTCTCACAGGACGAATAGATAGTTCCTTGCCTATGGTGGAAAATGATACTGCTCTAGAGGGTAGTTTAAATAGTGATGAAGAATCACATGTGACTGTTGAAAATGACAAACGCATATTTTGGCAAGCTTCTATTAATGATAAAAGGTCTCAGTTGAAAATTACAATTAACAATAAAGTTATTTCTGGCTTAGTGGACACTGGAGCTGATGTGACTATTATCACTCAGAAATGTTGGCCTAAAAAATGGCCATTTAAAGAGGCCAATGTACAATTTTTAGGAATTGGAACTCTATCTAGAGTTTGACAGAGTGTTAACTCGATGGTTTGTATTGGACCGCAAGGACAAAAAGGAATACTGAAACCTTACGTAGCAGATATTGCTATAAATTTATGGGGTCGTGATTTATTACAGCAATGGAATACTCAAATTAACATCCCTCCAGTGTCAGATATGAAATCTAGACAATCGCTGGATAGTAGAAAAGATCAGGTAAGATGCCATGGAAAATGGTTACCAACTATCCAGGCTGTACAGACACTAAATACAAATGACAGGACATCAGACTAACCAAAGGCCCTGCCATTAAAATGGCTTACAGATGAACCAGTCTGGATAGGGCAATGGCCTTTGACCTCTGAAAAGCTTGAGGCTCTAGAAAAGTTAGTATAGGAACAGCTAGAGGCTGGTCACATAGAGCAATCTACCAGCCCTTGGAATTCTCCTGTATTTGTCATCAAGAAGAAGTCAGGTAACTGGAGAATGCTGACAGACCTGAGAGCCATAAATAAGGTAATTCAGCCTATGGGTGCTCTACAGCCTGGAATGCCATTGCCTTCCTTAATACCTAAAGGATGGCCGATCATAGTAATTGACCTTAAAGACTGCTTTTTCACTATACCATTACAAGAAAGCGATAGAGAGAAGTTTGCATTTACAGTGCCAACTCTTAATAACTCACAGCCAGTTCGGAGATACCAATGGAAGGTTTTACCTCAGGGGATGCTAAATAGCCCTACCTTGTGTCAACAATTTGTACAACAACCTTTGGAAATAATTCGTAAACAATTTCCACAATCTCTTGTTTATCATTATATGGATGATATTCTTTTAGCAGATACTAGTGAGGAAACTTTGGAACGTATGTTTAAAATGGTGAAGGAGGTTCTGCCTAGATGGGGTTTACAAATTGCCCCAGAAAAGATACAAAGAGGAGATTCTATTAACTATTTAGGATACAAGATAGACTTACAAAGATCAGACCTCATAAGGTACAAATTAGAAGGGACTGTTATCAAACTCTTAACAGTCTTCAGAAGCTACTGGGAGAAATCTCTCAATTACAGACGATTATTGGTGTGGAAGGACATGACTTAAAGCATTTAAAAATGGCACTAAAAGGTGATAAGGACTTAAACAGCCCACGAATATTATCTGCTGAGGCAGAAAAAGAGCTACAATGGGTAGAAAACAGAATATTGGATGTGCATGTAGATCAGATAATCCTTGATCTAGACTGCATTCTGGTCATCTTGCCATCCAGAGAATACCCTTCTGGGATTCTGATGCAGAGGGAAGACACTATATTTGAATGGATATTCCTGCCACATAAGCAGAACAAAAAGTTAAAGACATATATAGAAGAGATTTCTGATTTGATTTTAAAGGGCAAATTAAGACTTCATCAGTTGACTGGGAAAGACCCAGTAGAGATTATAGTACCCTTAACTAATGATGAAATTTCCTCCTTATGGAAGGATAATGAATATTGGCAAATAGCTCTCACCGACTTTTTGGGAACAATTAGTAACAACTATCCCAAAACCGACAGAATTAAATTCATAAAAAAGACAGTTTGGATTCTTCCACGCATTGTAAGACAAACTCCCATTTCTGGAGTTCTTACCTTCTACACTGATGCTAACAAAACAGGTAAGGCTGGTTATAAAGCAGGTGAGGTAAGTAAAGTAGTTCAAAGTCCATATACATCTGTACAGAAAGCAGAATTATATGCAATTCTTATGGTGCTTATGGATTTTATGGAACCTCTTAATATAGTTACTGATTCCCAATATGCAGAGAGAGTCGTCTTGCACATAGAGACTGCAGAATTCACCCCTGATAATACTGAACTAACCTCGTTGTTCTTGCAGTAACAGGAAACAATCAGAAACAGAAATAACCCACTGTACATTACACATATCAGATCCCATATGGGTCTGCCAGGCCCACTGGCACAAGGCAATGATGAGATCGATCGTTTATTGATTGGCACTGTGCTAGAAGCCTCAGAATTTCATAAAAAGTATCATGTAAATAGCAAGGGTTTAAAGAAGGGCTTCTCCATCACTTGGCAATAAGCCAAGGAGATAGTGAGAAACTGTCCTACTTGTTCCTTTTATAACCAAACTCCACTGCCAGCAAGATGTAATCCTAAAGGCCTTCGGAGGAATGAGATCTGGCAAATGGATGTCTTTCACTTTACAGAATTTGGAAATTTGAAATATGTGCATCATACCATTGACACATTCTCAGGTTTCCAATGGGCTACTGCTCTCAACTCTGAAAAAGCTGATTCCGTTATTACACACCTACTGGAGGTGATGGCAGTTATGGGCATACCGGCGCAGATAAAAACTGACAATGCTCCAGCATATGTCTTCACAAAAATGGAACAGTTCTTCAAATATTATAACATTAAGCATGTCACAGGTATACCACACAACCCTACAGGACAAACAGTTGTTGAAAGGTCTAACAGGACACTTAAGGAGATGCTCCATAGGCAAGCTGGTAAGTCAAAACCCCCCAAACATAGATTGCATAATGTTTTATTAACGTTAAACTTTCTTAATGCCAATGACAGTGGACAGACAGCTGCGGAAAGACACTGGACTACGGAAAAAACTGCTGAACTGAACCAACCAGTGTATTTCAAAGATGTGCTGACCTTGGTATGGAAACCTGGACATGTATTATGTTGGGGTAGGGGTTTTGCATTTGTCTCCACAGGAGAAGAAAATCTTTGGATACCATCAAAATTGATCAAGATTCGAGTTGAGGAAGACAACCCTCACGACAAGGATGACTGATAGGTATTTTCTGAGGAACCCCCCTTACATGTATGGATACTTCAGGAAAAAACGTAGCTATAACCATCGAACAAAAGGAACATGCCATACGGTAAAATTTACAGCTGTCTCTCGAATAACTCTATGTCTATTCATTTCCTAGTCCCTATTCAACTAAATCGATGCTGGATTTTGAGTAGGATTTGGCTTTCCTACTCTAAAATCCAAGCATGTTATTTAACAACATTTAAAAGTTCCTATGTTATATCAAGAAGCCAATTGCTGTAATACAGAATAAATGAAGAATAAGAGGACTATCTTTGTCTTTTCTTGGCTTTTTCTTTCACACCCTCTCATAATTGTTGTTCGTCAAGGTTTGCCTTTCCCGGTACACATACATGAACAAGCCAACATTTCTCTGATGACACTTATGTCTGAGTCCCATACAGCCAACAAGACCCAGCCTGACAGCAATCCCTGCATGCTCCGGAAAAGGAATTGGACTACACCTCCCCGACTGCACTGGATTCAACTCACTCCGTTTCGATTGACACTCCAACTAGAACCTCGAGTAATGACTTCAAACAAGTTGAGGATTTCAACGTAGATCTTCAATCAAACAAATCTCATCTAACATGGACTAGACATAACTCATTAGAGACTTTCCCTGTACTGGCATTTTTTTTCCACAGGACCCCCACATGACTTTCATCGTCCCATTTCAGCAGGAAGTAACCTAGAAGATGCTACGCCCCCGTTCCCCATTATTGTGTATTAGGGTAGTGTAAGTCTAGTTAAGAATAACCTTCTTATTGTTTAGAGTTGGGATTGGAAGAAGGTGTTCAAGTTAGACACTTTTTCCACATGAATTTAAGACTTAGCTAGAATAGACATAGGATGTACCATAGCAGATTATTGTATCTTCTTGTATTTCACCCTTATGATTGTTAGTTTTGGATATTTTACACTATTAAGTTTTAATCCTCTTTTAGACTAAAATGGGAATTGTAGGGAGACAACCTAGCCCCGCCCAATAGTCCTGGGACAGGTACCAGGTGGACCCGGGACTCGCCCATAAGGGCGTGGTGAAGGAAAGCTGGGGTGACGTAAGGGAGCTTCTTAAGGGGCTGCACATGGGGACCCGGGCCCCTTTTGTTCTGGCCGCGCTTGCTGGGATCTATAACCTAGCTCTGGCCTGTGCTTTGCCCTGGTGTCTTCTTGAATAGAGATTTTAATCGTAATACAGGCCTCATCCACTCTCTATACTCACACAGGCCTCATCCACTATATTCACACAGGGTTTCTTCGGCTCCACACAAGCCAGTTTCCTGCAGATTTCATGATTTTGCTTGTTTCTTTATGGATGAATGAAGAACCAGAAATGCTGAAAGTGCTAAAGGAGAAAAGGGATCAGAGGAAACACCCCCCAGGCTATGGGTAGAGACCAAGTTCTTCCGAGTACCACCCCATCAGTCCAGGAATTACTACAAAGAACTGACAAATGGAGATACACACAATTAAAAAACTTCCACACACAAAAAGAAGCCATAGTATGAAGAATGGAAGAAAATCTTGGTCAGCTATACTTTAAGAAGAGATTAACATCTGCATTATAGAAATAACTACAAAAGTAACCCCCCCCCTTCACCCAAACTGAGTATCAGTAAGTTAGCAATGTGCTAAACACAGTTCTCAACAGAAGTACAAATGACTAGTACATGTTTTTAGGTGTTCTTTGCCATCAGAGAAATGCAAATTGAAAAATTGAGATCTCATCGCACTCCAACCACAGTGACTATTATCGAGATATTAAAGCTTAGTCCTACCTCAACTCGATAGGCCACTCTTTGCTGACACCCATTGGAAGCCTGCCCCTTTCTGAACAGAAACAGAAGAGGGGTGGGTGGGAGGGGGAATGGAGGGAGGGAGCAGCAGGAGGGGAAGGAGGGGGAATTGCAGTCAGGATGTAAAATAAATGAATAAATGTAATTAATAAAAAAGAGTGAATTCTAATATACAGAAAAACAGAATTAATGGACAACAAATGTGGGGATGCAGGGAAAATGACCCCTCACTCACTGGAGGTGGGAGAGTAAACTGCTCCTTCCATTATCAGAGTCAGTGTGGAGGCTTCTCAAAAACAAAGAAAAAACAAACCAACGAAAATGTTTCAAATATCACATGTGTTGTATTATCTCCTCCAACTGATTTTGTTTTGTTTTGTTTTTCAAGACTGAGTTTCTCTGTGTAATAGTTCTAGTTGTCCTTGAACTTGCTCTGTAGACCAGGCTGACCTTGAACTCACAGAGATCTGCCTGCCTCTGCCTCCCGTGTGCTGGGATTAAAGGCGTGTGCCACCCCTGCCTGTATGTTTTAATTGTATTGGCAAACACCTTTCCTTTTGGTTACACATCTTCCACTGCCTTTCCCCATTCTCACAGACCCGCCCTCTTCAAGCCTTCCTTTTAAAGATGTTTGTTAGCTGTTAAGGAAAAAAAGTGGAATGGGTTGGGACCACATGTGGCAGGTCCCGGTCCCTCCTGAGACCTGGATGATGGTGGTCCCACAGTGGGTGATGGAGAGCAGGCAGATGGGGAAACAGAGGCCTGTAGACCTGACTCATACTGAAAGTTTTATTGAGGGGGAGGTAAGAAAATAAGGTAAAGAGACACAGAGACAGGACAGAATGGGGGGGAGAGAAGACAGGATAAGTCCTGTTTGACCACCAGAGAAACTTGCGGGGGGGGGGGGGGGTAAGTGGGTAGACTTTTTCTTTTAAAGAGCCAGGCTACATACACACCCACCTCCCCATACACATGTGCGTGAGAGGTGGGCCAGGTTTGCCTGGATTACAACACTAGCCACCTGTGCTTTCCTCTTTTTGAAAAAGTCTTTTCTTTTCTTCTTTCCTCTCTCTCTCTCTCTCTCTCTCTCTCTCTCTCTCTCTCTCTTTCTCTCTCTTCCTTGTTTCCCCTCTTTCTCTCTCTTTCCTTTTCTTTCTCTCACTCTTCTTTTATTTCTCCCTCTCTCCTCCCCTTCCTCCCTCCCTCTCTCCCTCTTTCTTTGAGACCATTCTGTTTCTTCCTAGCCCATTTTTTATTTATTTTTTGACTTTCCCTCTTTATTTATCCCACATGTTTTCAAAGCTAGCTGATCATTAAGTTAATTGTCATTCAAGGATAAGAAACACATGTCCTGGTACTTGTTACAACAAAAAAACATCATGAGCAGTCAAAGTCACAAATGGCACCTGGGTCTAAAGAGGACTCTGTTTTCCTCTAAGTTGGGAGCCTCAAACTTAATGGGGTAAAAAGACTTTTCAAGAAATACATGTAAATGTAACTAAATCTGTTAAATATTGATGTTCTTCCCAGTTGCCTGAACCAAAATGATCATACAAGTTTTGATAAGATAATTGCTCATCAGTAGTTAATTGTTATTAAATTAGTAAAGCCAAGGGTAATAATACATTTTTCTTTTCTTCTTAAAGATTTATTTACTAGATACACGAAAGACCTATAAGATTAAAAAATAAAGAAGAACAATTTTTTTTTGCCTAGCTTATTCTTAAGTTCATTTCTTTACCTTCTTAATGTTTAGCAGGATGGGGTGGGTTCCATATTGTGGATATGGATCACATCAGATGAATAGCTGGCAAAGATTTTCTGCTTCTGTGGGTTACTTCTTCACAGTTTGATGGTTTCCTTTGCTGAACAGAAGTTTTTTAGTTTCATAAGATCCCATTTGTCAAATGCTGGTCTTGTTTACTGTGTGACTCCTAGGTGTGTGTCCTGAAAACCTTTCCTGTATCTGTAGGTGGGAGACACTCCCTCCCTTTTCATCTGGCACTTTCAGGGCTATATTGAGGTCCTTGATCCATTTGGAGTTGAGTTTCTGCAGTCCAAGAGATAAAGATCTAGTTTCATTTTATCCAAGTTAAAAATTCTGTTTTTCTTGTTTTTTTTTAATGGACAAAGCTGGGAGGTGGGGGCTCTGCTGGAATATTATGAACTGTATAGCTGTCTTAATGATTTGAGTGCTTTGTATTTTCTAAACAATTAGGGATGTATAAAAAGGCTTAGACTGGGCGTATTAATTTTATTTTGTGCTTGCATATGGGTCTGGTGCTTCCAATTGCCTCTCAAGCAATATTTTTAAATTCTCTGATAAAATCCATACCAATTGCAATAAAAAAATTCAATTTTTAGAAACTAAAAATAGATCTACTGTATGACTCAATTATCTCACTCCTGGCCATGGTCTGAAAAAACAAAACAAAACAAAACAAAAAACAAAAAACAACTTCACATTCTCCTACAGAGACACTTGAACATCTATGTTTATTGCAGCTGTCTTCACAGTAGCAAGAAGATGGAATCCGCTGAGACTTCCATCAGTAGATGAATGGATAATGAAAATGTGGTACCTGCAACTTCTTTCACAGTGATGGCAAGGGCGGTAGATAGATGGCTCTGTACTTAAGAGCACTTACTGCTCTTGCAGAAGAACCAGGTTTGGTTCCCAGAACCCATATCAGGCAACTCACAACTGACATTACTTTCGCTCCAGGGAATCTGGCTCAGATGTGAGCACCAGGCATGTACATGGTTCACAAACATACATGAAGGCACTCACACAAAATAAAACCAACAACTATGGTAGCCAATGTGTCTGCAATGTTCTTTCCCCTGAGACTTTAAATGCATCCATGCTCCTTTCAACTTTTAATGCATCCATGCTCCTTTCGACTTTTAATGCATCCATGCTCCTTTTTTGGCCAATGCATAATGGTCAAGTGCTCTCAGTCTCACTATAAACCCAGCTGAACTCAACTAGCAATGGCCATGCAGAGCTGTCTTAGAAGTCCCTCACCAAAGTAAATAATCCTTTGCTTTTTAATCCATTTAGCCTTGCTCAGAATTTCAGGATATATGTAGGATGGAGAGAAATTATTTACTAGAATGTAACATGGATGGTCTATAGTTAATCTCTAATAGTTCTTCTCATCATCTCTTTTATGTTTGCATTTTCATAAGCATTCTGATCTTCTTAATTCCTCCCAGAATCAATAAAGTAGGGTTTATAGTGGGATTCTCTACCCATGTTGCCAAACTCTTTGAAATTCTTTTCACAGGCCAGTCTCACGTATAGAAGAGCCACACTGTCAGATCCCGTCAGAGCAGTAACACTCTTCTACTGCCAATTGTATTTGTTAGTGAATTTTGTTTTACTATGACTGTAATACCAAACAGATTCAACTTAGAGGGAAGGTATGTTTTGGCTCACTGTTATCAGGTGTTTTTTTTTGTTCATCATAGCAGAGAAGGTGTGGTGAGGTGGTCCCATCTATATGGCCAGAGATATTATCATGGCTGTGGGCCAGGAAGCAAAGCCTTAGTTACAGCCTTCAAAACCCCACCCCTAGTGACCTAATTCTACCATCTAGACCCCATTTGTAAAGACTCCAGAGCCTCCCCAAATAGACTGCTATCAGATTGGAGCAGTCATTGAAGGCATGAGTCTGTGGGGGTCATTTTAGATTCAAACTGTTAACGATGGTCAAATGGAGGAAAAGAATAGATGCTTGCCACTCACAGTAAAGGGAGAATCACCTGCTAAGACCCAGCTGGTTCCTCCTCTTTCCCATAGACGGGTTCTCAGAGCCACATCTCTCAGATGCTGGCTGTTGATCTGGTTTTTGTGCTTGCTGAGTGGCTGTGAAGCTGTGACCAATGGTGTCAGTCAGCCTGCCTAGGAGGCAATGGCCAGATGCATTGTGGTTCCTTTGAAGTGTAGAACCAATGGCTTCATTAGTCATGGGCATTTTTCCTGAAGCTAATTTGTTTCTGCAGAACATTTGAGAGTTTTCTGTGTGCCAAGAACTCTTCGAAGCAGTCTAGATGCAACTACTTATTGAATCTTTCTTGTGTTTTTATGAGGCCAAGTCTAATGTTACTCTTAGTTGTACAGATAAAGTGGAAAGATTTGCCCCAGATGGCATGTTTTTCTCTCTGGCAGGGCTAAGGCTTGAAACAATACTTTTATGGTGTCTCATGTCTCAAAACCTTTGGTTGAACTAGAAAGAACTCAGTAAGCTGAGAAGTCTAAGATATTCCCGTGCAGCAAAGATGGGGAGCGAATGGATTGCATGTCACATGACGTAGTCCTGAGTGAATAGAGGTTCTGGAGATCTCTGTTCCTTCACTGGACTCAGTGAGTGAGTCAAGAGAAAAATCACAGAGAACCTTCTGGAACAGACCACTTTGGTTAATTACAGGAAAGTCTTGGGTGACACAATGAAGTTGAATTTTAAAAGGACTCACCAAATAAAACCTAGGTCACAGAAAGAACACAGTAAGTATTCTATCAGGAAGAGATGTTGGGGGACCAGTCAGTTCCATTTCCCAGACATCTGGATTTCATAGGCCAACTCAAAAAAAAAAAAATTGGGCTGAGTGAATTGACAATTTTTGTTTTGTTATGGAGGATATTTTTCAAAGCAGCAATTAGCTTTACTTTCTAAAAGGAGAGATATTTAAAATTTCAAACTATTAGAATAGAGATGCAGAATAAAGGTGAGTTTCTCTTAAGCAAAGACAGCTGGTGAGATCTGAGCACTATATTCACCTGTGGGTATAAGGGAACTTCTCGAAACAGATGGGACCACAGCAGAAAAACAACAACCTATCAAAATGCAGGGAACAAGTGACTGTGGAGTGTTCAGTCCAAGCTAATACATTTACTACGAAACTCTGGCACCTAAGGCTCAGGGAATGTAACAGAAGTGGGCAGAAAGACTGAGAGCCAGTGTCAGGAAATCTGCTGAGACTGTGTCTCATAGAAATGGTAGGAAAACTTCACGTATGATGTCTCAACGATTTGGGGGCCTAAACAATACCTGAACAAGGACAACGCCAATAGAGACATGGGCATGGAAGGGGAAACCTCATGGGGGGTCTACCCCTAAATAAAGAACCACAGGCAACTAAGAACCTGAGAGCAGGAGAAATAAGTCTTATGGGAGTCAGGGATTAGAATGTAGTGGTTTGAAAGAAAATGCCCCCCAAAGGAAGTGGCACAACTAGGAGGTGTGGCCTTGTTAGAGGAAGTGCGTCACTGTGGGGGTGGGCTTTGAGGTTTCTTCTATTCAGGATACTACCCAGTGTGACTGTCACTCAACTTCCTTTTGTCTGTGAGATGTAGCAGTCTCAGCTCCAGCATCGCGTCTGCCTGTTCACCTCCATGCCCCTCACTATGACGATAATGGACTGAACCTCTAAACTGTAAGCTTCCTCCTCAGTTAAATGATTTCTTTGTAAGGTCATCGTTTTGCCGTGATCATCGTTTCTCTTCACAGCAATAAAACCCCAAACCCGACAGCCAGCCACTTTAAATCTCTGCCCTTGAAGGCATGCACTGATTCAGAAACCACACTGAAAGGTTCAGGCATTATGCTGGCCTGCCCCTGTTACCTGGTGAAACAGGCAGTACCCTGGTCAGCCCAAGGTTCCATGGGAACTAAGCCTGCACGCAGGTGCAGAGGACCCCTCAAAAAGATAGGCCCCTGCCCATTTACACTCTCTGTTTCCTCTGTGCTCTCGGTTCCCTTCCTCTGTCCCCTCTCTCTGTTCCCTCTCTCTGTTCCCCCCACTCTACTCTCCCACCTATGCTCTTGCTCTGTCTCTCTATGGTGACCGGCCGTGGCGGTCAGCCATTTACCCTGTTCCTCTTCTTAGTCTCCCCATTCTGCCGGGCCTTATAATAAACTTATAGTCTTATGTCTCATGTCTCAGCATTTCTCTTTTCTTCTTTTTAAACAAAAGAATAACATTTTGGCTTTTTGCCGGTTTTCCACTTGCCTCACCCATGAGAAATGCATAGAGGAACCTTTCTGGTTTCATCCAACAAGCAGGTAAACAGACAAAATCGGCTTACGGTCCCCGCCATTTTGGTCATATGACCTACCTGTAGGCATGCCCAGCTCCAGCGTCCTTTGCCAGCAAACCTGCCAGCCAGATCTTTTTGCTTTTTATTTTATTTTTGTCTTTTTCTTCTTATTTTATTTTTTGCCTTTTTCTTCTTTCACTGGCTCTGTTGTTCATGGCTTATTTACTAAATACTATGCCTTTCCAGGGCCCTCTGTTTAAATCTACTCTCTCCCTTTAAATCTCCTGTCCATTTGCTACAATATACAGATCAGAGATTGCATTCTAGTCCCCCTTTACTGTTATCCAGTCCTGCTTGTCTCTACTTGTAATTTAACTTTATACTTATCTAACTCTATATACAACTTAAATTAAACTATACTAAGTCTCATATTTCTAAATTGCTATATATCTTTAAATGATTGTAAACATTTAAAGTCATAAAGGTCTCATTTAACTATACTTAAAATATAAGCTAAGTCTATACAACTTAAATTTAACTCATATCTTTAAATGATGATGAAAGTTTACAATCATATAGGTCTATTTCAAACTAACAAAATATTTATACCACTCAGTCTATCCTGTAAGCCATTTACAAAGGTACAACTTTTATTACAAAATGTATTTTTTCTTTAACTAAAGACAAACTTAACCTTGTCCTCTGCTCTGTCAACATCTTGCCAGGTCTAAGAGGCGCCAGGGAGTTCCATACAGCCTGGACTGCAATGAAACAACCAGCTTCCCCAGGACATGGCAGCACCCCAACCTTCTTGGGTCCCCCAAAGATGGTCAATGCCCCCCATGTCAGCAGGAAGCAGTCTTGAGAATTCGACGCCCTTATTCCTTAACCTGCCATGTCTAAACACCCCACCTTTTTTAAATAATAAGTAGAGGTGGGAATGAAAGGTTCAGGCATTATGCTGGCCTGCCCCTGTTACCTGATGAAACAGGCAATACCCTGGTCAGCCCAAGGTTCCATGGGAACTAAGCCTGCACGCAGGTGCAGAGGACCCCTCAAAAAGATAGGTCCCTGCCCATTTACACTCTCTGTTTCCTCTGTGCTCTCGGTTCCCTTCCTCTGTCCCCTCTCTCTGTTCCCCCTACTCTACTCTCCCACCTATGCTCTTGCTCTGTCTCTCTATGGTGACTGGCCGTGGCAGTCAGCCATTTACCCTGTTCCTCTTCTTAGTCTCCCCATTCTGCCAGGCCTTATAATAAACTTATAGTCTTATGTCTCATGTCTCAGCATTTCTCTTTTCTTCTTTTTAAACAAAAGAATAACACACACAACTCTCTTAGTTAGGGGTTTCTAGTGCTGTGAGAAAACACCATGACCAAAAGTCATGGGGAGGAAAGGGTTTGTTTGGCTCACTCTTCAGCATTGCTGTTCATTACTGAAGGAAGTCAGGACAGGAACTCAAACAGGGCTGGATCCCAGAGGCAGGAGCCGATGCAGAGGCCATGGAGGGCTGCTTCTTGCAGCTTGCTTCCCATGACTTGCTCAGCCTAGTTTCTTATAGAACCCAGGACCAAGAGCCCAGGGATGGCACCACCTACAATGGGCTGGGCCCTCCCCCATTGATCACAAATTGAGAAAATGCCTTAGAGCTGGATCTCATGGAGGCATTTCCTCAGCTGAGGCTCCTTCCTCTCTGATGTCTCTAGTTTGTGTCAAGCTGACCACAAAACCAGCCAGTACACCATCCATACCTGCAGACAAAGCAGGTACCCAGCTGTCCAGAGGGCAGAAGGGGCCACACAGCATGGATCTCTGTAAGCTTCCTTTTCCTCAGCTCTGGTCTGCTGCTGTCAAGTGGCATTGCCAGTTGTCTGTTCGTAGACCTTCTGGCTGTAGAAGAGAACAGGAAGTCCAGAGGTGAAATGGGATTCCCCAGTCTATACACTTTGTCATTGAAAAACTGCAGGTATATTAAAACTACAAAAACATTGTGTGAGTCAACACACAGCAAAGTGCGACACGGGAGTGACTTGGTCTCTTGCCAGTTGAGTTCAGATCCCCAGAAAACACACATCTGTAACCCCAGTGCTGGGCCTGGGTATGGGGGAGATGGGCAGATTCCCAGAGATCATTGACCAGCCAGTCAAGCTGATTGGTGAGCTCTCAGGCTAAGTGAGAAATAATCTGTCTTAAAAAATAATAATAGAGGAAGACACTTGACATTGACCTCTGGCCTTTATATGTGCACATATAAACATACTACACATGCATAACACACACACACACACACACACACACACACACACACACACACACACACACACACACACCAAAGGAACATGTTATCTTTACTGTACTATGATCCCCCAGCCATACAAACTATGCCTAAAACAGGAACATGGCTAAAATCCAGTGACCCCGAGAGTAACTCTGTTTTCCAAGCATCTTTAATTTTCTAAGTCATATATAATAAATGTGTGTCCCCTTTAAATCAGAAATAAGGGCCAGTGGGGTGGCTCTGTTGGTTAAAGTTGATGCTCTGATTTTGATTGCTGGGACCCACTCTGGAAAGAGGGAACTAACTCTATCAGGTTGTCCTCTGACTTCTACATGTATTCCATGATGTTTTCCTGGATAAATAACTAAATAAAAATAAATTATTCATTGTTGCTGGAGTTTTCTTATCCCACCAGGTCCCACCAATTCAGTCCCAAATGAAAACACAGAGACGCTATATTAGTTATGAAACTGTTTGCCGATGGCTAGGGTTTCTTATTGGCTATCCCTGTCTTAATTATTAACCAATTTCTATTAATTTAAGTATTTCCATGTGGTCTTATCTTACTGGAGAAGGGTCTGGACCTGTTACTCCTTCTTCTGCTACATGGAGTCTCTTCAAGGTCTCCCTCTGCCCAGATTCCTAAAGAAGTGAAAATGCTCATTCATCATTATTCCACATTTCAATTATAGAAAAATTTCTATGCACATAGTTAGCGTGATGGTTTTATTTGTATTGTGAGAACTGGAAAGATGTCCAACAATTGGTCATTACATGCATGAAACACAGAGTTTTACTACAGCAAGATGCTTGGTAGTTGTTGTCCTGGTGGCAAAGGCAGTACAATAGACTAGAGGATGAGAAACAGAACATGGAGCTGCTTAGCACTGGGATTTGAATTGAGTTTAGAGAGACCTTGTGCACCAGAATGGTGTGCATGGCAAATGGAGGATTCGATCAATCGGTTGGTTATCAGCTCCTTAGGCAACTTTTTTTGTTGTTTTGTTTTTGAGACAGGGTTTCTCTGTGTAGCTTTGGAGCCTATCCTGGCACTTGCTCTGTAGACCAGGCTGGCCTCAAACTCACAGAGATCGGCCTGCCTCTGCCTCCAAGTGCTGGGATTAAAGGCGTGTGCCACCAACGCCTGGCCGCTCCTCAGGTAACTTAAACATGTCTGTCCTGGCTTTGTCTTTTCTAGAATTTCCTTAGTAAGCCTGTATAGGAAGGAAAACTCCCTGGCTGCCTCTGGACCCTCACCCATATACGCTTTGTTTCCTAAGGAGGCAAGAATGCTTTATTCCGCATACATGGACGTCCCATGTTCATTTGGCTCCCACGGTACACAGTGGTTAATTGATTGTTTGATCAAAGCAATCTTATTAATTATGGGATTTGATTAATTCCTCTCTTACACTTTCAAAAATGTATATGTAGTTAATTTCATTTTGATGCTTATCTTATTAGGGTTATTTTATCACAAACTACAAGGACTCTTTAGAAGTTTGCAGTATCAGTTTTAATAAACAATGCATATATAATCTACCTTTTACAGCTTAAAGCAATGAGGGTTGTGTTAGATGTATACATACATGCATGCATACATAATACATATATACACACATACACACACATACATACATGAAATTAGGTGTATGTATACAAACAAATCTTTGACTGGGAATTTCTGGTAATTAAAACTGTTGATTTCCCCTTTTGTCATTCTTTTATTTTTAGTCTCTTAGGCCTTTACCCCTAACAATCACAGAAGGCATTAATGGGAGTCTTCAAGTCTATTCAGCATTTAAGGGAAGCTTAACAGAAACTGTCTGCAGAATCTAATACAAACTCAAATTTTTCTTTGCTTTTGAACCAAGTAAGAGCAACTCAGTGTGGAAACACTTTATTGCATGTTGATTAGATTGCTTAATTTGAAGTCAGAAATGCCTTTTTATACATGAAGACTCTGGAAATAAATTGGTCATTAACAGTCAGTATTATTTGGAAATCTCAAAGACTGGTGTTTGTGGACAGAGACCTAGAAGAGGAATGTGTCATGGAGGGACTGGGGACATCAAGCAAGATCACCAAATGGATTTCTCTTCCAAGGCTCTGACTGAAGGGCTTCAATTTTCAGTCTAAATTGAAACCATTTTTCTCTTCAGTGCAGCAGGCTTGTACCTTAATCTAATGGAGTGCCCTTCTGTGTGATTTAGTGCCTGTCTTCTTGCTGTGTGCTTACCCCTCAGTGTGGTCAATGGTGAGGATCTATTAACACGTGAGGCTGGGGCATCTCAACCATTCTCACAGGAGGCCCCTTGCCATTGGCTGTGAGGCTGGCCTGGCCTCTGCTCTCCTTTACATGGAATAGCCATCATTAAACATTAACGGGAATGACTGCTGCTTCGTCCCAGGACTGTCACTAAGACAGGGAGCACAGAATGCCAGTTCATAAGAGCAGTATCACAGCATCGCTAGAAAAGCACATGGCAGCCCTGTGGCACAGAGTACGCTGTGAAACCTCTGTGAACACAGTAATGTTTGATCTGATAACATGATTGTCCTAGAGAAATTCAAACTGGATATTTCCCAACCATCATTGCTTCACCATGCTGGAGGCACTTCTCTGTCCTCACAGACCAACCTGCTCTTTTGCAAAGAACATCTCTCTTCTTTCTTTTTCCCTGTCTCTTGTTCTGACATGTTGCTCCACAGGACCTGACATCTTGGGTGAATTGATGGGTGAGGTCCTTCTGTAGGCTGTAAATATGTTTCTCTTATTGGTTGATGAATAAAGCTGCTTCAGCCAATGGGCAGGCAGGATTTAGTCAGGTTGGAAATCCAAACATGGATAGAGAAAGCTACTAGTCTGAGTCAGGGAGATGCCATGTAGCTGCTGAGGAAGGAAGGTGTGTCCGGGCATCACTGATAAGCCAAGACCATGTGGAGATACACAGATCAGTAAAAATGGGTTTACAATTAAGAGAGAGCTAGCCAATAAGAAGCCTGAGACATTGGCCAAACAGTTTATAATTAATAAAAGCTTCTGTGTGTTAATTTGGGGCTAAACAGCTACAGGACCAGGTGAGATAGAAACTTCTGTCTACAAGAATGCTGCTTCTCTGGGTAGAGTGATTTTGAAGACATCTCTTTAGTCTGTATCAGTTACCTATTGCTACCCGATGAGCTGTCTGAGGTCTAGTAGCTTCATCCAGCCATGATACTGTGGTTATGATTTTGTGAGTCATTTAGGTAGTTCATGTGTTGGTCTCAACTGTCTTTCTTCATGTTGCCTCCATGGCTGGGGTGAGGAGGTGGCTGGTAGGCTGGGACACCTGGGAAGTCTTTACTGATGTATCTAAGATTGTTATCTAGGATCTTGTCACGTAGGGGTGCACAGTTCCTAAGATCACACGTGGATATTCAAGGCCGCTATGTTTAGAGTTGAATGTCCAGCATTACTTTACTACACCTGAGTTGAAATAAATCAGAATATCAGTTAAGTTTTAAAACAAAGTAGGGTATATTTTACCTCCGAATGAAGCAATAGCAATATCACACTGCAAAATTTAACATATATGGGGCCAGAAGGAATGACCAAGATTCCATGTAACAGATACCTCTTCTATTACGGAAGCCCTTAGCAGCTATCTCCCCAGCTTGTGGAAGGGATATACTGCAGCTATGAGAGAGAGAGTCAGGAACTATCGCTGGAAGCCTTGGGAGAATCAGTGCCCCAGGGCAGCAACCTTGCTCTTCCTGCCAGAGAGCCCCGCCCTTTCTCCCCTAATCTGATTTGAGTTGAGTTTCTGTCATGCTCTCCCCAGGACAATGACTCAATATCTGCCGTTGTCTACCTTTTACTGAAGAGTAGAGCAGGGCTGAAAGTGAAGGTCTGTGAGGTTTAAATTAATTACACACACAGCCTTCTCTCTCAGCCCCATCCTCAGCCAGCTGAGGACAGAATGTACTGGCAACTTTCTTGCATCACCCTGATTCACTCTGAGGATAAAGAGGACCATGGGCTCTCAGGGTGCCATATCTTGTGAAAGACAAGTGCTCAATGGTAGCTCTAGAAGACATGGGAACTTGCCAGGAGCCTGCATGGGAAGCTTTAGTCACCTTCTCAGGTGTATCCAAAGGCACCCCCTAAACATCTGTGCGAGCAGAATGAGAATGGAGAGCCGAGTTACCATTCTGAATTAAGTTCTTATGATGGATGAATTAAACTTTATCCCAAAGGGGTCTCAGCATCTCAGTGGGAGCCCCTGATTCTTCTAGGGTTTTCTTTTTCGACCAAAATAAGCTTCAAAGTGGTTGGTGGTCTTTTGAAACTAGAGATTTGAAATCCTGTGTTTCAGAAATGAAAAGCCAATGCTTTATTCTTTACTGACCCAAGGTAGAGATGACAGCCATTTCTGCCCATCCCGCTACCTCTTTCTTCACTGGCTGCCTTCTTCTGCTTGATGTCGAATGTCATTATCCAATTATTTTAGCAAACCTCTTCGTAAGAGCTGGACCTTTTCAGGGTTCTGTAATTCAATTCTCTAACCACATTACCTTTCCAAAGCGTTTCGTTTGTCCAACTCATAAACAATAAATATTTCTAAGGATGAGTTTCCAGACTTGACCTGCAGTGTTCTCTTGCTGCTGAAAGCAGGAGGCCATTTGTCCTGGACTGGAGTCACCAGCAGCCCCTGCATGCTGGAGTGAAGTTGGGGCTTGGGTCTCTCTTCAGGCTGGCTGTTGGGAAGCCCCTCCCTGGGACCATTCCCTGAGGAAGACAGGAGAAATGGCCACATAGGATATTTCCCTGAGATGCTTTTCCTAAGCTACTCCCTAATGTTTCTGGAGGGATGGACGATGACTGAGGAAGAAATGCAGCAGCTACAGTTTGCACTCTGGAGTCAAACAGATTATGTTGAACCCACCCCTGACCACTGCCCATCCCTACAGCAACGAGCAAGTTGTTTATCTCCTGGGATCCCTGGTTTTCTCATCTGTAAAGTGGGTACATTGAGACCTTCTAGGATAAAAGTGAATTACCCAAAGAAACAGTAGTATCCTAAATACTGCACACATGATATATATTACCACAAAGTATTTAACCAGGTGAAGTCTACTTGATGCAGTGTTTTAGTCAGTGAGGTTTCTACAGCAGTGTCCCAGGCTGACAGCTAATATACACTAGAAGCTCCTGTCTCGGCATCCCAGAGACTAGAAGGGGACCCCGGGGCACAGCACAGTTGGGATCTGGGAAAGGGCCTTTTCCAGGTGACAGAATGAGAACTTTTCAGGCCCTCACATGATGAAAGAGACTGGCAGTGCCCTGTTCTAGAGCACCCAGGGCTCATAACCCAGCCACCTCACTAAGGCCCTGCCTTCCTGCCTGGGTCTCAGATTTGACCATCTCAGTGTGAGGTGAAGACAGAGTTTAACTCGTTGCAGCAGGACTTCACAGGGCAGAGGAAGTTCTTGAGATTTTAAATAGGAATATGAAGCTTAAGTCATTCTCTTCTTCTCTAGGTAGATGGCAACGTAGCTTTCAGAAGTGACTTATTGTCACCACAGAGAGACCGAGGACGGTGGCTCTGGTGCTGTGCTGGGCTCTAACCCAGAGCGAAGCTCATCCACATTCTTTTCAAGACTAAGTATCCACTGGGAAATGTCCAGTCATCCTCTGCTTTAAATTAGAATATAGAGGGCTGTTTGTATGATGTTGGACAGTAAAGTCACTTGCTTATAGACATCTGACTTGGTCACAAGATGACTATTTCAGAGCATGTAAAAGCCTTCAGTATCTGCTTTGAGGTAAGATTTTATAAAGTTTTTCACGGGGAAGATGACTTGTTGATTCTGGGATCTGTGGCTAACTTTTGAGACTTTCTCTACAAAGTTATAGCTGATGAACTGAACTGAATCTGACATTGCCAATTTGTCCTAAAGCTGGGTGGGCACATAGTCAGTCTTCAGGGACGGTTCAAGTACACATTATAGCCCCAACATCATCATTGCTGTCACCTCATTTCACTCAAATAAATGGCTTAGAAGACAAATTGCAACATCGCCAAGCCTGTAACCTCATGGTCCAGCTTCCTGTAAAAATTTTAAAGTATTTTATTTAGTGAACCACATTTTATTGCCACATTAGAATTCTGAGCTCTCAAATGTGATAAAGTGGCATTTGTTCTTTTTTGGAGAGCACTTTAATTCTTTGACATATGTGTGCATGTGCCATGATGCGTGTGGAGGGCGGAGGTCACCCTGTAGAAAAGTAAGTTCTCTTCTTCCACCATGTGTGTCCCAGGGATCGAACTTAGGTCCTCAGGTTTAGCAGCAAGCACTTTCATCCTGAGCCATCCCTGCAGCCACAAAAAAATGTTCTTTTTTGAAGCAATGGAGATAATAGGAAATATAGAAGCCATATTGTTTTTATTTCTACCTTGCCTGCCTGGAAGCCTGAGACTAATTCGGAGCTCAATTTCACAACCGTCTACAACCTTGGATTTCTAAAGCAATTATTCCCTCATCTGCCTTTGCCACGGGGACCCTGTCTCAGTATGTGTGGAGATTGACTAGCTATGGGTGGTTTCAGATAAACTGTTCCGAACAAGTTGATGAAAAAGCAGAAGAGGCTACCAATGCCTTACCCTTAGGATTTAAAGTCTTGAGTAGTTCGAATTTAGACACAAAGCTGAGTTGACCCAGTAAGTATCTCTCATAATCTCATGTGATGCTGATGTGACAGTTCCCTCTGGTGCTGTGCTTGGTGGTAGAATTTGGCCTTAACTTCCCAGTGCCTACCATAGGAGCTCGGTGATTGTCATGGCTTACCTGGGCTGATCCATCTTTGTGGGTAACTACAGCACTGGACTGTAAGAGACGTATTCCATCTCATGGGGGAAATTGCCCCTCTCAGACAGAACCACAGTAGCAGGCAATGTCTGGTTCACAGTGAACAAGCACAGGACTACATGGCGCCTTCTTTCAACAGTGACACCTTGTAGCCACAAGAGACCATGATCATGGTGGTTCAAGCAGATGAAAAGCTGTAGAAAGACTGTGTACTTCTTGAACTCCAAGGGGGAACTTCACAAGAGGAAGCTGCCTGCACTCAACTTACTCTTAGCAGTAAGATACAGAATCAGAGTTGGAAAGGAGAGACCGGAGACACCTGCCCACTTGTGGAGTTTTACCCCAGTGCCCCTGTCAGCATCAGGGATTGTGGTGACCTGCTCTGTGGTCTGGAGACTAGCTGGAGTTTATTAGGGGGCATTTGGAGAAGGGTGACACACGATGCCCTGACATTTAATATGGGTTCTGGTGACTGACCTAAGGTCCACATTTTTTGTGCTGCAAACATTTTACCAAACAAGCTGTTCCTCCAGGCCCCTTCCCTCTGTTACTTATTTATCATTTAAGTGAAACAGGAAGATCTCCTAGAGGGAATTCCAGATCTTCTCTTGTCTTCCTGGTCAACAAATGGAGACACAGAAGTTCCCTGGGAAGAAACTATGATTTGGGATGATGGTTGTTTTTTTACTTCACTTCTAATTCAGTAAAACCAGAATCTGAAATGCCCTCTAGCTCTATAGCAGAATTTGAAGTCAGGGATGGTGAGGCCTCCAGAGTTCCTTTATTGTACAGGATTGTTTTGGGTATCCTGTATTTTTTTGTTTTTCCATATGAAGCTGAGTATTGTTCTTTTGAGGTCTGTGAATTTTGCTGGGTATTGCATTGAATCTATAGATTACTTTTGGTAAGATTGCCATTTTTTAAAAACCATGTTAATCCTACCTATCCAAGAGCATGGGAGATCTTTCCATTTTCTTAAGTCTTCTTTAATTTCTTTCTTCAAAGACTTAAAGTTCTCATCATATAGGTCTTTCACTTGTTTGCTTAGAGTTACCCCAAGATATTTTACATTATTTGTGGCTACTGTAAAGGGGTTTTGTTTCTCTGATTTCTTTCTCAGCCTGTTTATCATCTGTATGATGATACAGGAGGGCTACTGATTTTTTTTTTGAGCTAGTCTTGTATCCTGCTACATTACTGAAGGTGTTTATCAGCTGTAGTAGTTCTCTGGTAGAATATTTGGGGTCACATATGTATACTACCATATCATCAGCAAATAGTGAAAATTTGACTTTTTTTCCAATTCGTATCCCATTGATCTCTTTTTGTTGTCTTATTGCTTTAGCTATAACTTGGAGTATTATGTTGAATAGACATGGAAGAGTGGACAGCCTTGTCTGATTTCAGTGGGATCACTTTGAGTTTCTCTCCATTTAGTTTGATACTGGCTGTTGGCTTGCTGTATATTGCCTTTATTATATTTAGGTTTGTTCCTGTATCCCTAGTCTCTTCAAGATCTTTATTATGAAGAGTGTTGAATTTTTTGAAGGATTTTTCAGCATCTATTGAGATGATCATGTGGTTTTTTCTTTCAGTTTGTTTATAATGTGGACTACATTGATGGATATTTTTGTATGTTGAACCATCCCTGTATCTCTGGGATGAAGCCAACTTGGCCATGGTGGATGATTTTTATGACGTGTTCTTAGATTTGGTTTGCCAGTATTTTATTGGGTATTTTTGCATCAATGTTCATGAGGGAGATTGGTCTGTAGTTCTCTGTATTAGTTGTGTCTTTGTGTGGTTTGGCTATCAGGTTAACTGTAGCCTCATAAAAAGAGTTTGGCAATCTTTCTTCTGTTTCTATTATGTGGAGCAATTTGAGGAGTATTGGTATTAGTTGTTCTTTGAAATTCTGATGGAATTTTATGCTGGAACCATCTGGCCCTGGGCTTTTTATGATTGGAAGACTTTTGATGACTGTTTCTATCTCCATAGGGGTTATAGGTCTATTTAATTTGTTTATCTGGTCTTGATTTCATTTTGGTATGTGGTATTTATCCATTAAAATGTCAATTTCTTTTTAATTTTCCAATTTTCTGAAGTACAGGTTTTGAAGTTTGACCTGATGATTTTCTGGATTTCCTCAGTGTTTGCCAAGTCCCCCTTTTCATTTCTGATTTTGTTAATTTAGATATTCTCTCTCTGTCTTTTGCAGTTTGGATAAAGTTTTGTTTATCTTGTTGATTTTCTCAAAGAATCAACTCTTTGTTTTATTGATTCTTTCTATTGTTCTCTTTGTTTCTATTTTATTGATTTCAGTCCTCAATTTGATTATTTCCTGTCATCTACACCTCCTAGATGAGTTTGCTTCATTTTTTCTAGAGCTTTCAGTTGTTCTGTAAATTAACTAATGTGGGATTTCTCTAGCTTCTTCATGTAGGCCTTTAGCACTACTTTCATTGTGTCCCAATAGTTTGGGTGTGATGTGGTGTCATTCTCACTGAATTTTAGGAAGTGTTTAATTTTTTTTCTTTATTTCTTCCTTGACCTAGTGGTGATTCAGTTGAGCATTGTTCAATTTTCATGAGTTTATGGGCTTTCTGCAATTAGTGTTGTTGAATTGTAACTTTAAATCATGGTGATCTGATAAGATACAGGGGGTTATTTCAATTTTTTTGGTGTCTGTTGAGGTTTTATTTGTTACCAAGTATGTGGCCAATTTTTGAGAAGGTTCCATGGGGTGCAAAGAAGAAAGTATATATATTTTTTGTGTGTGTGTGTTTGGGTGAAATATTCTATAGATGTCTGTTAGTCCCATTTGAGTCATAATGTCTTTTAGTTCCTTTATTTCTCTGTTAAGCTTCTGTCTGGCAGACCTGTCTAGTGGTGAGAGTGGGGTGTTTTAGTCTCCCACTATTAGTATATGGTAGTTGATATATGATTTAAGCTTTAGTATTTTTTTCTTTCTTTCTTTCTTTTTTTTTTTTTACAAATGAGGGTATACATGTTCAGGATTGAGACTTCATCTTGATGAATTTTTCCTTTGACAAATATGAAATATAACCTTGTTTTTCTCTTGACTAATTTTAGTTTCAAGCCTATTTTGTTAGCTATTAGGATAGCTACAGCAGCTTGTTTCTTTGGTCCATGTGATTAGACAATCCTTTCTCATCCCTGTACTCTGAGCTAACGTCTGTCTTTGTAGTTGAGGTGTTTTTCTTGTATGCAACAGAAGGATGAATTCTGCTTTTGTATCCAGTCTGTTAGCCTGTGTCTTTTTATAGGCGAATTGTGTTCATTGATATTAAGAGATAATAATGACCAGTGATTGCTATTTCCTGTTATTTTTGTTGTTGGTGGTGGTAGCATTGTGTGTGTGTTTCTCTTCTTAGGTATTTGCTGGTGTGGGATTATCTATTGCCTATGTTTTTGTGGATGTAGCTAACTTCCTTGGGTTGGAGTTTTCCTTCTAGTATTTTCTGTAGGGCTGGATTTGTGGATAGGTATTGTTTAAATCTGGTTTTATCATGAGATAGCTTTTTTCCCCATCTATGGTGATAGAAAGCTTTGCTGGATGCAGTAGTCTGGGCTGGCATTGTGGTCTCTTCGTGTCTGCACAATGTTCTCAGTCAGGTCCTTCTGGCTTTCATTGTTTCCGCTGAGAAGTTAGGTATAATTCTGATAGGTCTATCTTTATATGTTACTTTGTCTTTTTCCTTTGCAGCTCTTAATATTCTTTCTTTATTCTGTATGTTTAGTGTTTTGATTATTGTGTAGCAAGGGGACTGTTTTTTGTTTGTTTGTTTGTTTGTTTTGGTCCAGTCTATTTGGCATTCTGTAAATTTGTACTTTCATAAGCCTGTCCTTCTTTAATTTGGGAAAGTGTTCATCTATGATTTTGTTGAATATATTTTTTGTGCCTTTGAGCTGGACTTCTCTTTCTTTTATCCCTATTCTTCTCAGGTTCTGTCTTTTTATGGTGTTCCAACTTTCCTGGATACTTTGTGTTAAGAATTTTCCTGGATTTAACATTTTCTTTTCCAATGAATCCATTGTATCTTAAAGGCCTGAGATTCTCTCTTCCATCTCTTGTATTCTGTTGGCTATGCTTGCATCTGCAGTTCCTGATCATTTACCCAGATTTTCCATTTCCAGAGTTCCCTTGGTTTGTGTGTTCTTTATTGCCTCTGTTTCAGTTTTCAAATCTTGAACCATTTTTTTCACCCGTTGGATTGCTTTCTTGTGGTTTTCTTAAGGGATTTGTTGATCTCCAGTTTTTTGTTTGTCTTTTCCTCTACTTCTTTGAGGGAATTTTCACTTCCTCTTTAAGGGCCTCATCGTCCTCATAAAGTCATTTTAATGTTGTTTTCCGCTGCTTCATCTGCCTTGGGATGTTCAGGTCTTGCTGTTGTAGCTCTGTGTTTCAGGTGGTGCTGCATTGCTCTTTGTGATGTTGAGTGTATTCTTAATCTGCTCATCTCTTCTGCCAATTGGTACAGATGGAGCCCGTGTTTCTAGGGGTCCCTCTTCCTCCAATTGGTGTTGTAGGGGGCTGCGGTTCTGTTGAACACTCCTTTGGATGCAGCCAGGGCTGAGCCTTTGGTGATCACTCCTCGATGTGTTGGTGGGCCCAAGGCTCAGATGGTTGTTTCTTTTGTTTCAGGCAGATTCATGGCTCTGGTTGTGACTCCTCCAGGTGTCAGTGGTGCCATGGCTCCAGTGATGGCTCTTCTAGGTGCAGTTGGGGCTAAGGGTGGGGATTCAGTTCTGGTGGTTGGATAGTTTCTGGAGGCCTCTGCTGTCTCCCTGGTACTGGCTTGGGCCTGCGGCCCAGATTTTCATAACTTATTAAACCATCTGTCTTTTGCCTCTGGGCTTTCACCATTCTCTATTCTCTATGCATTTCTTTCCTTCTAACTCCATGGCTGGCTGTATGGCTGGGTGACTGGTCCCGGCATCCTCCTCTCCTTTTTCTTTTCTCCTCCTCCTCTCCCTTTTCTCCTATTTATCCTCTCTGCCTGGCAGCCCTGCCTAACCCTCTCCTGCCCAGATATTGGCCACTCATCTCTTTATTAGACCAATCAGATGTTTTAGGCAGGCCAGGTAACACAGCTTTACAGCATTAAACAAATGCAACCCATCTTTGCATCATTAAACAAATATTCCACAGCATAAGCAAATACAACACATCTTAAACCAATATTCCACAGCAGGCACTGCATGGAGTATCAAACATCATTTCAGCCTCTTCATGTTTAGTAACTTAATTCTCCCAGTGATACCCGAGGAGGTGTAATTAAGTCCACTCTCATTTCCCAAGCAATAAACAAGGGACAAAGATGATAACCAGCCTCCCCAGTGTCACAGAACTGGAAAGCTGCCGAACCAAGACCCTGACTTGGCAGTTGAGACTGCAGAGCTGAGCTCTTCGCTTATGCCACACTGGCCTGCCGATTACAGTAGCGATGGTGTCTGCATTGGGTTGCTATGAGGATGATGGAGATCCCATCCACAAAGCACACAGCACTGAGCTGGCTTTTAGTATGAGCTTGTTAAATGTTCACTGCTGTGAGGCTAGACTCTCCAAACAAGTGATTGTCAGTTACTCATGTCTAAATGTGCAGTTCAAGTTAAATGGCTTTGCTTACCACAGTGATTTCTGTCATCATGAAAATGAATTCTGGAACAAAATCAGAGTTAATCCATGTAATCCCCCTATCAAGGTGACTGGTATGATCCAGAAGAGGAGCTTTTATGGGGTTGTCACTAAGCTGATTTCCTCCTCCCCTCCCCAGCACCTGAGGTACAGATGCTGCCAGGCTCAGTTTTTCTATGGGGGTTGGGATCCAAAGTCAGGTCCTGATATTTACAAGGCAAACACTTTACCCACTGTGAAGTGAAATCCTAGTTACCTTTCTTACTGCTCTGACTTTCACATGTTTGACCACAGCAGCTTAACGGAGTGGGGCTTAGTTTGTCTCACAGTTCAGGGATACAGTTTGCCATGGTAGAAAAAGCACGGTGTTGGAATTGGCTTATCCAGGTATAACATGACCAGTCACATGGTAATGGACAGCTGGGACTCAGACAGCTGGGATATGAAGTGGGGGTGGGGCCAGATGTAGCAGTGCACATCTGTAACCACAGCAGCTTGGGAGGCTGGCCAGGATTGGTGCTTATAAGTTTGGGGCTAACTTCCTGGATTTCAGGAGGTGGCACTGGCCTGTAACTGTCAAGGCTGCTCTGTATCAGATGGTAGGACTTTTCTCCCAAAAGTTTCACATCCTCTACAACAGCAACCCATTTGGGGACCAAGTATTTACACGAAAGCCCATGAGAGATAGTTCACATGCAAGTCACAGCAACATGTATGTAAAATGTTATTAGCAGATGCTGTGGTAGGGACTGCTATCCTTTTATCGACCCCACATTCTTTGTTCTCACATCTTGGATAATTGCATCTCTTATCTGCATGCACTGGCTGCCATAGCATTTCAACCATATCATCCTCACATGAAGTGGCATGTCCTTAGCATGACACAGCCTCTGCATAGTTTGTCATTGACACCATCCTCACATGAAGTGGCATGTCCTTAGTGGGACGCATCCTTCCTCTCTACAGTTTGTTGACCCAGTTGGCTAGTAATTTGATTCCTTGGGATGTTTGGTGCCAAGGCCAGAAATATCAGTAAAGAACCTTGGGAGTAAACTAATAGAATTTGGATGTTGTGGGCTGGTTTGTACTCTCACATGCAGAAAGTGTGTCTGGGGGAAAGAGAAAGATGAGACACACTGGAGAAACAGAAGGGAATGAGGCTGATATGGCTGCCTGGGGGCTCAGTGGGGGCTTCCTTAGGACCTGGTGCATCCCTGATCTTTCTTCTATTTCACTCTACTTGGATTCCCCTGAACCAACTAATCCTCTTCATATTTAATCAACTTAATGTCTTGGGGACTGAAAGAACACTAATGCATTCTGCCAAGTGAACAGAGAACATTTGAAGGCTTCTCCACAGGTGTCTTTGGATCATAAGTTGTTTGTTTTTTCCTCAAATCCATTTTTCCCTGTAAAGTTCCAAAGGAGATCTGTACTGTTCAAGGGAAGTATTAGTGATGGACACTGTAATGAGTCTTTCTCTGTCCCGTCAGCCAGCTCCCAAATAATGACATGGAGACTTCTTATTAATTATGAAAGCTCGGCCTATAGCTTAGACTTGTTCCTAACTAGCTCTTATAACTTAAATTAACCCATTTACATTAATCTATGTTCTATCATGTGGTGTTACCTCCTGTTTCCTCTCTGTGTCTCCTAGCATCTCCTGTGCACCTAGATTCCTCCTCTTCCTTTCTCTCCTCACAATTCCTGCCTATACCTCCTGCCTAGCTATGGGCTGTTCAACATTTTATTACAGCAACACACCTTCACACAGTGTACAAATATCCTACCACAGGACAGGCCACTCTTTGAATTTTAACACAAGGCTAAAATCATACATTCATGCCCAGGCATTGAACCTGAATAAGACTAGTGAATGCTTGAAAAATTGCTGCATCTCCTTTCCCTAGCAGGCAAAGATAGATCTTGAGTTCAAACTCCATAGCTTTTTTGTGTTCCTAGATGTTCACTGCCAACATAACCAGGAAACAAGCTGCAGGATGAGCTGTCTGAAAACCATGTATTGCAGATTGTTTTTACCAAAGCCATAGAATCTCTCTTTTTCTCTTGCTGGCAGAATAGAATCTTAATCATTGTGTAGTTCCCACCCCTTCCTGAGAATGTTAAAGAACCTAGGATTCTGAGGGAAAAGCCCCCAGATGGCTTTATTTGTTGACTGCCTTAATATTTTGACTCTCCTGGTTGCTAGAGTCCCCGTAACTTCTCACTTCCAGACCAGATCAAGTGTAGATTTTCCTGGAGCTATCTCAAGGTGTTCCAGTATCTGCTGCATAAGGGGACTGTTTGATGGGCACCCATGCTCTTGGATTGTGTCCTATACCCCTGTCATAGTCTAGGGGGACTGTTTGATGTGCATTCATGCTCTTGGATTTCGTCCTAACCCATGTCATAGTCTAGGGAAACATTCCTTCTCTTTGCAAGTTGCCTCTCTTCCTAGTCTCTCAAAGTTCTTATTCTTTTTCAACCCATTTAGGATTTTCAGGTTAGGAGCAACTATCTTCAAACATCTTACGTTTTCTCCTTATGGGGTAAGAGTAGAAATCTTCTAGAAAAATCTGTAAAAGGAATTTATGACTGTCTAAAATATGTGGACCAGAATAGGTTGAAGAATATAAGGACTGCCCCCAGCAATTTCTGTTAAATAACTTTCCTAATCATATGAATTTATGAAAGAATAGAATGTATGAGAGACAACACTGTTTTTCACTGTGTGTGTGTGTGTGTGTGTATGTATGTATGTATGTATGTGCATGTGTGTATATGTGTGTGTGTATGTGTATGTGTGTGTGTGTTTGTGTGCATGTGTTTGAGTGTGTGTGTATGTGTGTGTTTGTGTGTATGTGTGTGTTTGTGTATGTAAGTGTGTGTGCATGTGTGTGTATGTGTGTGTGTGTGTGTGTGTGTGTGTGTGTGTGTGTGTGTGTGATCAGCAGAGTGCTAGTATTGGTTCTGGCATGCTGCAGTATTTCTTGTGCATCAGTTTTATATTTGCAAATTTTTGTTGCTGATGTTTCTTTTTTTCCTCTTTTTTTTTAAAAAGATTTATTTATTTATTATGAATACAGTGTTCTGCATGTATCCATGCAGGCCAGAAGGGGACACCAGATCTCATTACGGATGGTCATGAGCCACCCTGTGGTTGCTGGGAATTGAACTCAGGACCTCTGGAAGAGCAGTCAGTGCTCCTAACCTCTGAGCCACCTCTTTAGCCCCATTGATGTTTCTTAAAGCAGGTCCTGAGCAGTCTTTGAGGTCAGTTTAGCCTCACTGCTAAGGTATGATAATGGCTATCTTTCTGAGACACCATATCTAATGACAAAAATTTTAACTTATTCTCTCTGCCTTTTAAAGTACTAGGTGAATGTCAGCACTGACCCTGGCCTCTCAGCACTGTACTAGTCCTAGATGGAAAACAAGTCAAGGAAATGTCAGACATTTTGGAAAAGAAAGATTAAAATGGCTATTTTTTATAGCTGCTTTGTAGTTGTCTTAATAGAAAATTTGAAGGCACTTAAGCATAAAATTATAACTCAAAATTGACCAGAACCAGCGAGTTTATCCATGTCACCACGAGGAGACTGTTCTAACAACAAACAACTAGATATTGAAATTTTAAAATAACACCATTTGCAATATCTTTAAATCCATGAAATATCCAGGGAAAATTGAAAAGAGAAATATGCCTAAGGGCTGGTTGCCAACAACTACAAACCACAAATGAAGAGGAATTAAAGAGAGACTAAAACATGGAACCATGCAAGCATGTTAAATACCTGATGTCATGAAGCTGTTAACTGTTAAAATTCCACCTTGGTCAGGCTAATTGATTCATTCAACACAATAATAAAAAATACCAATTTTTTTTCTGATTCTAAAGTTATGTGGCAATTCAAAGACTTAGATAAAGCAAGTTTGAGAAAGAGAAAAGATGTAAGAGCCACACCACCACGGGGGGGGGGGAGACTGGATATATGAAAATATCCATTAACAGGTGAATGAGTAAACAGGCTGTGTATGGTCATACAGTAGAATAATTAACAGCTATATTAAAACCCAAAAGACCAAACAACTTAAATATTCAACTGCATGATCCTTCCTTTTAAATTATTTTCTTGTAAGGAAAACATGTAATTGGGGGGGTCGCTAACAGTTTCAGAGGTTCAGTCCATTCATTATCAATATGGTGAGGAGCATGGTGGCCTGCAGACAGATGTGGTGCTGGGGGAGGAGCTGAGAGTCTTATGTCTTTCAGGCAACAGGAAGTCCACTGAGACACTGGGTGATTAATCCTGAGCACGAGAAACCTCAAAGCCCACCCCCACAGTGGTACACTTCCTCCAACAAGGCTGTACCCACTCCAACAAAGCCACTCCCTATGAGGGTATGGGGGTCAATTGCATCCAAACTTCCCCATTCCACTCATAAAAGTATCACAATGCAAAATGCATTTAGTTCAACTTCAAAAGTCCCCAATGTCTGTAACAGGCTCAACAACATTTTAAAGTCCCAAGTTCAAAATCTCTTCTGAAAGTCAGGCAATCTCTTAACTGTAACCAACTGTAAAAATCAAAATCAAAAAGCAGATCACATACTTGTAACATATAATGGCAGAGGATATACATTACCATTCCAAAAGCAAGGAAAGGGAGCATAGTGAAGAAATACTGGAACAAAGCCAGACTGAAAACTAGGTGGGCAAACTCCAAACTCTGCATCTCCATGTCTGATGCTTTTCAGAAAATTAAAAAAAAAATGATTTTATGTGTATGAGAGCTTTGCCAATATGTATGTGTATGTAGCATGTGCATGCCTTATGCCTTCAGAGGCCAGAAGAGGGCATCAGACTTTCTGAAACTTGAACTACAGTGTGTTGTAAGCCTTCCCTGGCTCTCTTTCAGAGATGCTCTTAACCACCGAGGCTTCTATCCAGTCCCAGCATAGGTATTTCTTGAAAGTATAAGTCTAAGTGAAAAAAGATCTAGATAAATGACTATCCCACAATTCATCAACTCACACAAATGTTGATAAAAGGCACAAATATAGCAGTAGAAAGATCAGTAGTCATATGAGGGTCAGTCAGAGGAAATGTACTATAAATGGACACAAGGAGCTTCTTGGGAGACAATGGGATGGTCTTGACTGTGGTAAATAAAACCCAGACAGTTATCAGTGCTTTATAATTGAAGTTGTAAATTTTGTTGTAAGTAACACACTTTGATTTTTTTTTTTTCTGATCACTGATACCATCTAAGTCATGGCTGGCTTGGGTATCTTTGGATAGTGTTATCATTTGAGCTTCATCACGTTCTTAGCAGACCATCTATGAGCTTAAACTCAGAGATACTTCTAGGATGTGTAGAGGAAATTGTTTAGAAATATAGGATCATGAGTTGATTAGGGGATCTAGGAAATGTAAGAAGTCAGAGATGCACTTAGAAATTTTCTTACCTTCTAAGTTATTAACATCCACCGACAAGTGCACACTAAAGAATATGCAAGCATTAAACACGTCCCAAATAAGAAATTGGTTTATTTCATTATTATTTATTTGGAACATTCAAGACCTTTTCTGTTTATAATTTTGACAAGATGTTTGTAAGTTTATTTTGCTTTGTTTCAGAAATCATTCATGGATGTGATGTTTAGAAGTCTAGTTCTCCATGTTGATTTTATGATTTGTGGCTTTTATGATTTCTAAGCTCTAGATTTAAACAAGGACTGTTGAGGACAGAGTAACATTGATTCTTCTTCAGATACTAGACACTAGGCTTTAGATATTTATGTCAGATATAGCACAGGGCATATGTGTCTCAATAACTATACCCTGCTTCTTTAATTTTTCCATTCATTTGTTTTTTGGGTTCATTTATTTCTCAAAAAAAACCACCTTTCGTTATTTTTTATGCCATACACTGGGTGTAAGCAAATTATTTCATGATAGTAACAACATTATAGAGAAAACAGGCTTCAAACATCTATTCACACAATAAATGTAACAAGAATGACAAAAGGAAGCACTAAGTGCCTCGCTGTCACACAGCAAGAAACTGGGGCATGTCTGAAGATGCCAGGAAAATCATGGATGGGACATTTTAGTTGAGGTGCGGAGTGCAGTAGATTTTTGGAATGATTTCACATTTACTTTTTAGAATTTTAAGTGGTTACCATGTGAGACAGTGATCAGGAACAGGAATGGAAGCAGAGGAACATTCCTTGGGAAATGTACTCTACAAATCAAGCCTCAGGGATCTCTACTATCTCTCCAAGTAAAAGTTCATTTGCTAAAATACACATCTGGACTCCCTTGCAGCTAATAATGACACGGGATCCTATGTAGGAATATATTATTTATGATTTATTAAAGCTTGACTGAGGATTCAGAAAAGCAAAGTCAGACTCAAGCTAGAGAGACCAGACAGTGGTGATATACACCTTTAATCTTAGCCGCTAGAAGCTAGGAGGTGGTGGTACACACCTTTAAATCCTAGGACTCAGAATTAAGAGATAGACGGATCTCTGTGAGTCCAAGACCATCCAGATCTACACAAGAGTAAATCAGTCTAAAAGAGAATTTATATCTCACACCTTTAATCCCAGCACTAGAGGTGTGTAAAAGACAGGAGCAAGTAGTTAGTATCAGGCATTCATTCTTCAGCCACACTGAGGACAGGTTACAGTCTGAGACTTGGTGAGAGCACATGGAGACAGGATCAGCCCATTCAGCCTGAGGTAGAGATAAGAAGCTAGTGGCCAGCAGCTTTGCTTGTCTGATATTCAGCTTGAAGTTTGAACCCCAATATCAGTGTTACGATAAATCTTTCTGCCAAAAGCTGCCTGAGCGCCACCACCACCACGTGTGAGCTTTACGCCAGCCACCAGCCTGAGTTAGGGCCCAAATGAATACACAGAAACTTGTATTAGGTACAATGCTGCTTGGCCAATGACTAGGATTCTCATCTGTTAGCTCAGTCTTAATGATCATAAATGTATATATTTTGTAAGACTTATCTTATCGGACGCCTTATTGGTGTCCCTCCTTGCCGGTGGATCACATTGTGCCACTGAAGCAGGAGCCGAGGGGAAAAGAGTGCCCTTCCTGGTTCTCCTTCGCTTAAATATGAGTCTCCTTGCTATGTCACTTCCTGCCTGGATCATCACTTCTCTACTACATTTCCCAGAATCCTCTTTGACTCCTAGTCCCGTTTACTTGCTGTCTCATTGGCCAAACAGTATTTTATTTAACAATCAATAAGATAAACATACACAGAAGTACTTCCCCCATCATATCAGTTTCTGGATCATTGATTTATTCTAATTACATTCCTATATATAAATATGACCAATGAGATATAAATTGAAACCTGCTTAGGATTTTTGGTTGTTTTGTTTTCCCTGAAGTACATGGCCCCATTCCTTTTTTATGTGTATCTTCTTTCTAAAAGGAACATGAACCCAAAACTTCAGGTAGGGTAACTATCAGACATCTTTGTGTAAGAGAAGGGCTAAGAGACAACTGAGTGTGCAGGCGTGGCTGCCCCTTAACTCTGGATTCCTTGTCTGTTGAGAGAGAGCTCTGTCTGTTGAGCTGTGTAGTTGTGTTTCTGGAGCGTAACCATACACAAGTTAAGTAGGAATCTGTTTTCCACATAATGTGGAACAGGATGGGCATAGTTGAGGAGAATCAAAGAGACTTGAGAGTCTTTTAGAATATGAGATTCAAACCTCCACAGAAAGATCACTGTGGTATCTCTGCTCTCACGGAAATTGCTAGTAGGCTAGTACAGAACCCAAGTGAATTTACAGACCCTTACCACTTCTTCATTTATTCCCAAGCATCTGTGTTTGCCATACACTCTTTTCTTGTTCCTAGCCTTCAATCTCTTCTTCTCTTAAATGTCTCCAATAAAGGTATTTACATATCTCTATACTAGACAAAAATCTAAATATTTCACTAGTGGACTGGAGTTTGGGACAGACTCATTTGAGTCGTTTCTAAGTTCCTTAGATAGTAGATGAGGAACTTTAGACAACTTTCTTCATTATTTAGATACTGGCTTTTTGCCTGGCAATTAAGGGTGCTTAACTTGCAAGATTATATGAACAGAAAGAGACAATGAAAAAGTTTTCCTCATTGATGGCGGGCATCCTAGGTTGATTACATCAGGTTCTCTGAAGATAGAATTCAGTTGTTAATATTTTCAAAGTCCCCAGGCAATTCTCCTGTGCCACTGAAGTTGGAACTCACTAGTCCTGGCAGATTTCCTTGATGGCTATGTCTAGATTCTCAGAACATTCTAAAACTAAACCTAAATGTTAAAAATTCTGTTACTGGACAAAAACTATAAGATTGCCATGTGTCCCTTGGTTTCAATGGCCAAAAGGATTTCCCCCTTTTCTTTTTCCTTCTTTACTTTGTGTTGAGATCCATTAGGTCAGCTCTCATGAAAAAAAATATGCCATTTTTATGGGATAGTTGTTAGAAACCTCTCAAAGCAGAGACTGAGAGAACTGTATGCCTCATGAGTTGATGGAGTCTCAGAAGACTGTAGCTGGCGTTTTTAGGAGCCATTTTGGCATTTATTTTAGCATCTTTGCCTTACTTAGAGCCTGCAGAGAACTCCTAGAGCTGTTCCCACAATTACAAGGGCCTCTTGGGGACTTCCCTCTTTTAAATCCAAAACCCAAGAGGCTGTGCACACGGCAGTGGACTAGCAGTGGCATCTGGTAACTGCAGATCTGCCCTTTGGGGCTCCCATTTGGCCTCTCTGTTGGTCATCATGTTCCTACTGCAAATATTTTCTTAACTGCGGGCCCAGAGACTGACCTTTCCCATATCACAGAACATCTTCATCAGAGAGATGAGCCTGGGGATGAGAATGGAGGGTGTCTTCTTGTTTGCCTTATGTCAGGTCCTCTGGTTTGCTGGAAATGCTCTTCTCCTGTGCTACTGGTGCTTTCAGTCTGACCTTTCCCGGACTTCCTTGGAAGTGCTCCACTTGACTGGAGAAAAACGGTTCACGAAGACTCAAGTGTGTAACCTAAGAGCTATTCCCATAAAAATGACACTGTGGGAGGTTCTTGGAGGTAGACCTTGGACTTAGATGCAGATGGGGTCCAACAGGCTGAATTCCTAAGCCATGACCTGAGAGGTTCTCAGGGAGAAAGTTCTACAGCTGAGAGTTTGTGTCCCACTGGCTGTGTCCAGCTCAGCACCCACCCATGCTGGTGTATGATAAAACCTGTCCTGACTGGAATACATTTGCAGCTCTGGAAGAAGCTATGGTGCAGTTTTCACTTGGGGGCCTCATGTCTGGAAAGTGCTGGGCTGAAGCCAAGCCCAGGGACTGGCACCATCCAATGATGCCAACAACAAAATTTCCTTTTGCAGGGTGATTTTCTAAACACAGACCAACGGCAGGGGGCATGTTGGGCTATGGCCAAGGTCTGGCTGTTTTTTTTTTTTTTTTTTTTTTTCTGAAATAGTTGAATCACTCCTCATAATTTCTGATATAGTTTAAACAGTGAGTTGTCATGAAGGTCTCTTTCCATTTCCTTTTCTGTGCCGAAGCTGAACTCAAATGACTCCAAATGAAAACAGCCTCAGTGACCTTGAGATGGGAAAGGGGGTCTGTTTGCTCAGCAGATTTTCAGGGTGTTAGTTACTGACCTGGGTAAGTCACGGTTTGTAGTCAGGGCAAAGCTCTAGTTCTGGGCTTGTCAGCTCGGTCAATATGTGGTTCAAGTGCAGAGTGCAATCCAGGCAGCCGTGCTCTACTGCTTCCTCCATCCACAGGTCTGCTCCACAGGGGCCAGGGAGGCAGGGGCAGGTGGCCAGTGCTGCCTTACTCTCTGACTGGCTTGGAATATTGTCATCTTCTCTCTGTTTAGGCTGCATGACTGGTTCTATGATGGCTAATCTTAATAATCAACGTGATGGCAAGGAACATGCCAGTTACTATGTTTTGATTATTACACATTATATGCAAGTACTGAGGTATTTAAAGGACTCCATGAATATGTGAAACTAGAATCACCCAGGAGACAAATCCCTGGATATGTCAGTTGTCTAGACCAGGTTAATTGAGAAGGGAAGACTCACCCTAAATATGAGCAGTGTCATTTTGTGGGCTGGGCCCCTGGACCAAATAGAAATAAAGCAAGTTGAGTGAAATCAGTCATAGGCTTCACTTCCTTTGTGTGGGATAAGCACTTCCTTCTCTTACCAGCAGACTTCCTGTGAGCTGAAACAAGCCTTCTTTACATTGCGTCCATCAGTTATTTTGATCTAGCTTTGAGATAAGTACTAACACAGTCCCTTGAAGTTTAAT
The DNA here is from genome assembly GCF_003668045.3 of Cricetulus griseus. Taxonomy (NCBI): domain Eukaryota; kingdom Metazoa; phylum Chordata; class Mammalia; order Rodentia; family Cricetidae; genus Cricetulus; species Cricetulus griseus. The sequence goes on along the minus strand of NC_048596.1, from coordinate 7,272,825 downwards.
CTTGGGATTTTCCAGAGATAGGCATCTCTCTGATTCTCTGTTCTCCTAGATGGTACCTACTTCAGGTTTCCTACCGTTCTTCACTGTTGATTCCTTCACTTGGTGTTATGCACCCATGGGACACCCACATGGTTATATGTGTGCATATCTCATTGCTTATTACCTAGAAGAGTATGGTATCATAAGGGCATGACAAATGCTACTGTCTTCCATTCATCAGTGGAAGGGATGTGGATTCTTTTTTCAATGAAATGTTTGTTTTAAATATTTGTGTGTCAATTTCTTTTTCATTTGCAAGCAGGACTCTGTCTTACATAAATATACATATACATGTTTATGTATATACATATGTATATTTATACATAGATATGTTTAAGTGACACATAATAGTTGCACATATTCATGGAATCCTTTAAAATATCCCAATCCTGGCAGCATAGAATGACATTAGAGTAGCTTGCATAGTCCTTACCTCAAGCACTTACCATCTCTTCCTGTGTCAAATATTTGAAATACTGTCTAGTAGCTGTTTTTGAAATAGACTATCAGTTGTTCCCTAGGCCTCCCATAACGTACCACAGAGCATTAGAAGTTACCCTTCAGCCCACCACACTCTCCGCATATGTTAAACAGCTTCTCTCCACCACATGTCCTCCATAGCTCTCTGAAGAATCAATTTTTTTATTTCCTGCTTCTGTGAGCTCAACTTTTTAAGTGATTAGTTGATATTTGTCTTTCTGTTCTTGACTTGTTTAACTCAGCAACATGTTGTCCTTCAGGCTTATTCCCATTTCTGAATATGCCGGGATTTCCTTCCTTTTGTGTGTGAATAACACTCCGTTGTGTATGTACAGAACATTTCTGAAATCCACTCCCGCATCGATGATGGCATGTAGATGATTCTATGTCTTGGCTGTTCTGAACTGTGGAGTACAGAGCTCTATAGAAGCGCCTGTAAGATGGTGGTTTCTTTGGGGGGAATTCTTTGGTTGTTTGCCTTTCCCATTAAGTTAAGTCAAAGGAGCAGGGCTTCTGTGGGATGACTGAGATAGTTAAGGAAGTCTCTGCAGTTAGAGTAGCCCAGAGGTACTCTGAGAGCAGTTGGCTAATCATGAGCAGGGCTATGAGCAGGGTAGACTTCTTCCCCATTGATTTCCTAACTCAGGCAGGCAGCTGGTGTAAGGCTCACATGTTGCGGTGGGGCTCAGGCAGCTTTTGGTGGAAAAATTTATCATAACAAAATGGTTTCAGAAGTGGGATACGAACCCACGCCTCCATTCGGAGACCAGAAACAGGAAAGGCCCTTTTTTCCCCTCCGCTCCTGCTCCAGTGGCAAGATATGATCCCAGTAAGGAGGGACGCCAATAAGGTGTCCGATAAGATAAGTCTTATAAAATATATAGGTTTATGATAGTTAAGACTGAGTTAGCAGATGAGAAGTCCTAGTCATTGGCCAAGCAGCTTTGAACCTAATACAAGTTTCTGTGTATTTATTTGGGCCTAACTTGGGCAGGTGGCTGGCATAAGGCTCACACGTGGTGGTGGGGCTCAGGCAGCTTTTGGCAGAAAGATTTATCGTAACACTGTCCTCTTTGAAGCAAGTTCTGGTTCAAACGAAATGTGGCCTCTCAAACCTCTGAGGGCTCCTGCATAATCTTTACCATGTTAAATGTTTTTGTTTGATAAACTCTCATGTATCCTGGTCCCATCAGACTCTGAGAGCCCCTCCCTGTACTCAGGACAGCAGGAGCAGGCGAGTGGTGCATTGCACAGGTTCCCCCTGTGCACCTATAGGCTCCTTGGTCCTCCATGTAGGCTAGGCAGTATTTCCAACCATGAGGACTATGGTTGTTAAGTATGGTGGTTACCATCTCCCATGGCTGTTGTAAGGAAATAATCCAGGCATGGGAACTGGTTACCCATGCTTCCAAGCTTTTGATTGTTCTCATTTCTTCTGTAACTCTATAACAGACTGGATTATTAGGCATGGAATTGTCAACTCTCTGCTTTCTTGGGACAAAAAATAAAAAAATAAAAAGCTGTGGCTGCAACCTGGCTTGGCAAACTTGGGATCAAAGTTCAACTATTGTACACACACACACACACACACACACACACACACACACACACACACACTATACACACTCTCACATACACACACACATACACACATACATCACACATACACTCACACACACTACACACTCATACACACACTCACACTCACACACTCACACACTCACACATTCATACACATATACACACACATACATTACACACACATACACATACACACATACATTACACACACACACTCACACACACATACATACATCACACACACACATACACACATATATCACACACATACATCACACACACACACTCACACTCACACACACACACACACACACACACACACACACACACACCAGTGCTCTGCCAGTCACTTCCCTATGGGCATTCATTTTCCTTCTTTTCATATGTGAAATTTTCATAAAGATTAATGTTGACAATTGCAAGAAGCTGAATGACCCAGATGCAGAGAGGAGTCACAAGTGGCTACACTGCCCTCAGGGAGCCAGATCCACTGGACTCCCTGCCCTCCTCACCTGCTCTTTCCTTTCCATTGGCTCCATGGGCCTGGCGGTTGACACTCCCTTCTGGCCTGGTATCATTCGCACAGAGGGCTAGAGGTGGGTGGGAATGCTCTTGCTGAAGCTGACTGAAATATTCTTTATTTCCAATTAGAAGTTCTTATATGGGCTGAGGAGATGATTCAGTGGGCACAGCACAGTCTTGAGGACATGAACCCTCAGCACCCAGAATCCTGACACATATCTGTAATCCCAACACTAGGCCGGTGGGGCCAAACAGGTCCCGGGGCCTTGTTGGCCAGTCAGTCTACCCCAACTGATAAGATCCGGGTTCAACAAGAGACTCAATCTACCTCAGTAAGTGGTGGAAAATGATGGAGAGATGTTGGAAGACATTGCTGGCTTGTCAGAGGTTGCAGTCTCCTCATGACCTGGTAGCTTAACTCAATGACTTGGCAACATGGAAACTTCCTCTCTCCAGCCAAGCTTCCTGCTGTCTACCTGCCCTTATCTAGAAAATGTCCCTGCACCTGGAGGACTGGTCCCATCTAAGAGCTGTCTCTAAAACCAGATGCCGGGTCATCTTTAGCTTGACCCTTAGCACAGATCCCTGCTAAGAAGACTTGTGCTAGGATCTGCTATAGGACCCTACTGCCACATACTAAGTCTTGTGATAGGAGCGTGCCACTTAATGTAAATAAGGGCTTGTCCCCAGGCTCCTCAATCTTATATATTCCTTATACTCTGGAATAAAATTGAGCTGATTCACTGAAGTCTGTTTTCTGGAGGGCTGTCTCTCTGTTTGTGCTCACAGGTCACCAAAGCTTTCTGTGACCTCATTTACCTCTTTCCCCCCTTGACCTGGTGGCCGACAGACTGAGGGGAAAAGAGGACCCCCACAGGGGAAGATACCCAAAACTGATCCTTGGCCTCTCTACACACACACACATACAGACAAGTGTTCATAAACAGAAACCTGTATGCACACATATACATATATACATATCTAGTCCTTTTGACAATGGACTAGAAGATGTAAGTCCAGAGAAATGAACTTGAAACTGTGAAATTTCTAGCGCCCTGGTGCTGAGGTAGCCCATCCGCTGGAGAATGACAAGAGTTTCCTGCTGTCCCTAATGAGGTACACATACATATACAACTGCACACACTCAGACAGACAGACAGACAGACAGATACACACTCATATATCTACATCTATCTATCCCATACACATATATATTAGAGAGAGAGAGAGAGAGAGAGAGAGAGAGAGAGAGAGAGAGAACCCTTATGTCTTTGGTGAGTTAAGACCCATGTCCTGACTGCCATTACTGCCGCCTTGCAAAAGCAGCCTGACAGGTGTCAGGACACAGGCTTCTTTCTACTCTGCACTATTTTTCTTTACATCCTTGAATACGTCATTAACTCTGAAAATTAATTTTCCTGTCTTTCTATAAAACAGATAAATGGTGCACATCCTACCCACTGTTCGGGGAATGCAGAAGCAGCAAAGTAGTGTACCAGCATGACACACGACTATTATGGCCACCTAATATTTTGTGTGACTCAATTTAGCATCTCATATTGTTCAGCAATGGCCTCCATGCTTCATCTCCACCTTTTGACAATGGACTAGAGGAGGTAAGTCCAGAGGAATGAACTTGAAACTGAAATTTCTAGCGCCCTGGTGCTGAGGTAGCCCATCCGCTGGAGAATGACAAGAGTTTCCTGCTGTCCCTAATGAGGTACGATTTCTTCAGCTGAGGGCTGCGCTTGCATCTCAGGCTGTCTCTGATTCACACTCCTGGAGACTCACTTCTCGTCTGTGGGTGGCTTAGGAGTTTGTTTTAGAAACAAGGTTTGTGTGTCGGTTGCACTTCCTCTGTGGCTCTCTCATTGTCTATTTCTGACAATATTTGCATGAGACCAGATATCTGAATCAGAGAACATCTGTTCTCACCATTCATTTCCCCACCTGAGCCAACCTTCTTCCAACTGGTTGCGAAAAGCTGCTTCCCTCGGCAGCGGCAGAGGAAAAGGGAGGATCTTCTAGTGATAGCACTAGGGCCTGCAAGCAAATTTGCTGGGGCAGCTAACCCCTGAGGATGGTTGCCTTGGACAGGGAAGAGTGTTGAGCCAAATTTCTCAAACAAGTGCTTATTCTTTCAAGTTCAAGGACTTAAAACAATGGAGCAGATTGGGTCTGAGATCTGTCTCAGCTGTGGCACGCTTCCTGCTCACCCAACTTCCCGCCACATTCAAGTACAGATAGAGCGTGGGGTATCGCATGCCTGCCGGCTTTGCTTTCGGCCTTCAGAGGGGATTTGTATGTATGTGTTGTTCTCTCTCTCTCTCTCTCTCTCTCTCTCTCTCTCTCTCTCTCCTCTCTCTCTCTCTCTCTCTCTCTCTCTCTGTCTGTCTCCCCACCCCTCGTGTGTGTGTGTGTGTGTGTGTGTGTGTGTGTGTGTGTGTGTGTGTGTGTGTGTGTGTGTGTGAAATTAACAGCAGGGAAGAATCAGTTGTCAAAAGAAATGGTTGGTGGGATGATGGGCTCCGGGGGCTGAATCTTAGTCTCTCTTATTATCATGTCTGCTGTCCTTTCTAGGTTACCGTGTTTTCCCATTGCAAATGGACTTTCAGTGTGCGGCTGGAGAAATGGCATGGTAGATAGTCACTCTTTCAGTCCGAGGCTGAAAGGAGAAATAGATGGGTCCTGCTCCCAGATTTAGAGAAATCTCTTGTTTGGCTTTGAAATAATCCTTGAGGCGGGGCCCAAGAGTTACTTTAGTGGCCCTGGCACTGCTTATATGTCCACGTTGGAGGTGTGAGTGACAGACATTACTAGAAGGTGGGCCTGGGGCCGCTGCTCTTCACTGAGAAAGTAGGGGCCTCAATGGATCTGGCATGTCTAGATAGTTTGTTTGCAAATGGAGTTAGAATCCAGCAACTGAAACAGTATCTACTGGTTCTGAGATCCTTACAAAGTGATTAGTTCTCTGCTAATCTTACAGAGTCACTAAGTGTCACCATGTGTAATCACCTGCTATTTCCATCTGATTACTTCTCTGTATCCCTTTGTTCCTACTCCTGGTACTCCAGGACAGGTTTACTTTCTTTTCTCTAAGGATTTGCATTTTCTGGACATACCGTGTGACTGGAACCTTGCTTTACTAAGCGTTTTGAATCATTTTATGTTTTCAGAGCTCACACACATCCTAGCATGTATCAATATTATATTCCTGTCACTATTGAATAACATTCCATTTTATTGCTTTGTTTATCCCATCAGAAATTGATGGATATCCAAGGTTACCAGTTTGGGGCGATTAATATTGAGTGAAACATTTGTCTGCAAGTTTTTTTTTTATATAAACATATGTTTATATTCTGGTAAGTGCCTCCCAGACATCTTAATTTCCCCCATTTTTTCTTTTCAGTTGCTGTTTTAAAAATCCCATTTAATAATTAAAATAACATATGTATTATGTACATATGTATGTATGTATGTATGTATGTATGTATGTATGTATGTATGCATTCTTTTACAGGTTTGAAGTGCTTCACTGGTCTTGCAAAAAGAAAAAGAAAACACCCAACCCCCTAAAAAACCTTCCTATTTAATTACAGAGCTAATATTCAGATTTGCTGTAGGATTTAGCAAATGAGCGTATTCATCTTGGTGTCTGACTCATGTTCCACTTTAGTTCCTGTCCCTGATAGCAGTTTCTTTGCTGGGAATGAAGACAGATTAGTGTGCATGCATTGAGCAGCTTAAGGAAGGGCAAAGCTCCGGTCTGCACTAAACTCAAGCTTCACAGCTCTCTCCACCCCACCTCCCTCCTGTAGCTCACACCCCCACACCTGACTTACTTATCATGCTTTACCTATTTATAAGGCCCCCTTTGGCCATTTCTGTTGGAAGGTTGTAGGCTAGTGTTCTGGAGGTCAGTCAGGATGGCTCTCTGACTGAACCAAGTCTTAGAAGCATTAATTGCCTGACTATGTGCACAGTGTGTCACTCGGAGGCAAGAGCTTCCTGCTTTGACCTGCCATCTTTCTCTTACTGGCTTTGTATCAATGCAACCCCAGTATCTTGGGTTATTTTCTATTTGGTAAACAAACCAACAACCATCCCCCCGAACAACAGCAACAGCCCCTTGTTTACCCATAAGGGGAGGATGATCACAAAAACTTCATCTACATCTGGCATTGTTTGGTTGGTTTTTGGCTTCAAAGTTATCTGTTTTGTTTTCTGTCTTCTTCCAAGGACTTGCAATCATCTTGGGGCAGGGCATCTCTGGAATAAATTACCATGGAGTTGGGAACACTCAAAGTGATGCCTGGATTAGCTGTGAGAGCTCAAGTGACCTTTTGTCCAGGCTCTACTGGTGCTCTATGGAGATCACTTTCTCAGCTGGACTTCCTTGCTGTTTATTTTTTTAACCACACCTTCTCAAGGGAGGCCTGATGGGAGAAGGGCAGCCATGTGAGGCAATGCCAGGGAAGACAGACCCAAGCGCTGCTCACTGCGATGACCTTTATTCCCTGCTTACCCTCCCTTTGTAAGCTTCCTGCTTCTTGTCTTTGGTGTCTGTGATAGTTGGGCTGATGAGACTCCCGGACAGTGTAGTGCCCAGATTCTTGGTTGAAGATGGAGGTTTTTGTCCCGCTGCCCTTTAGCACCAAATAAGTACACAGAGACATATTAATTATTAAACTGTTGGTCAATAGCTAGGGCTTCTTGCTGGCTCTCTTAATTATTAACCTATAACTACTAATTTATGTATTTCTACCTGGCCTTATCTTACCAAAGAATGCTTGGCACATCCTAACTTCTTGGTCATTATGTGGCATCTCTTTGAGGCCTCTCATTCCTTTCTCCCCAGCATTCTCCTCGTCTCCCAGCCCCGCCGATCTTCCTGCCTCTACTGGCCAATCAGTGTTTTATTCATCAGTCAATAAGAGAAGCATATACAGAAGAGCATGCCCCATCATTTGGCTAAGCATCATTACGGGCCGAGTCCCTGAGCATGTCTGCATGCTAGTTTAGCATCTGAGTTGATCGACTGAGTGGAATGGTTTGATGGTATTTTTGCTGTGGGTAGGGATTGTATGATCTTGTCCAAAATTTAAATAGCCCAAAAATGTGGAAGAGGGAAGGATCTGTTCTCTCAAAGGCAAAATTTTCACGGGGCCTCTTGTCTCCTGACCTTGGCCTGAGACTTACATCTTTAGCATGCCTGTTTCTCAGAGCTTTGTTTTCACACTCAGATTTATACCCTCAGCTCTGCTTCCCCAGACTTGGACTAGAACTGTATCCTAGCTTTCCTCAGTCATCCATGAGCAGATGAAAGATCACCAGGGCCTCACTGCTGTCAAGATCACCTGAGATGTATCTTTAGAAATATCTTTGTCAAAGTATTTTTCTGGGTCTGTTCTGTTTCTCTGGATCCAGGTTAATGCATTTTTAAAAATTTATTTTTATTTTATTTTTATTAGTTCAAATTAGGAACAAGCTTGCTTCATATGTCAATCCCTTCTCTCTCTCCCTTCCCTCTCCCAAGCCTCTGTAGCCCCCACCTCCTCCCAAGGGAGGGTAAGGCCCTCCATTGGGGCTCCCCAAAGTCCACCACATCATCCTGGGCAAGGCCGAGGCCCTCACCCATATGTCCAGGCTGAGAGAGCATCCCTTCATGTGGGATTGGTTCTCAAAATCCCTTCTAACACCAGGGGAAAACACTGATCTACTACCAGGGGCCCCATGGAGTGTCGAGGCCTCCTCATTGATATCCACGTTTAAGGGTTTGGATCGGTCCTGTGCTGGCATCTCAGACAGCAGTCTGGGGTCCATGTGCTCCCCCTTGTTCAGGTTGGCTGTTTGTGTGGGATTCACCAGCCTGGTCCCGACCCCTTTGATCTTCACTCCTCCCTCTCTGCAATTGGGTTCCAGAGTTCAGTTTAGTGTATAGCTGTGGGTGTCTGCCTCTGCTTCCATCAGCCACTGGATGAGGGCTCTAGGGTGGCATATAAGGCAGTCATCAGTCTCTTTATAGGGGAAGGGCATTTAGGGTAGCCTCTCCACCATTGCCTAGATGTAAGTTGGTGTCATCCTTGTAGATCTCTGGAAGTCTCCCTAGTGCCAGATCTCTCCTCAGACCTATAATGACTCCCTCTTTTATGGAATCTCTTATCCTTCTCTCTATTCTTTCCCCGACTCAGCCTTTCTGCTCCTCCATTTCCCCCTCTCCTCTCCTCTTCTTGTCTCATTCTGTCAGCTCCCTCTCCCATACCCTCATGCTCCCAATTAGCTTAGGAGATCCTGGCCCTTCCCATTCCTGGGGTCCATGCATTCTTCTCTTAGACTCCTTCTTGTTTCCTAGTTCCTTTGATGAAGAGGATTGTAGGCTGGTAATCCTTTGCTCTAGGTCTAAAATTCATATATGAGTGAGTACATACCATGTTTGTCTTTTTGTGACTGGGTTACCTTGCTCAGGATGGTTTCTTCTAGCTCCATCCATTTGCCTGCGAATTTCAAGATTCCATTGCTTTAGTCCACTGAGTAGTACTCCATTATGTAAATGTACCTCATTTTCTCCATCCATTCTTCAGTTAAGGGGCATCTAGGTTGCTTCCAGGTTCTCCCTATTACAAACAACACTGCTATGAACATGGTTGAACATATGTCCTTTTTGTATGAAAGTGCATTATTTGGGTATATGCCCAAGAGAGGAATTGCTGGATCTTGAAGTAGACTGATTCCCATTTTCCTGAGGAACCGCCATACTAATTTCCAAAGTGGTCTTACAAGTTTGCACTCCCACCAGCAATGGAGGAGTGTTCCTTTTTCTCCACATCCTCTCCAGCATAGATTGTCATTGGTGTTTTTGATTTTAGCCATTCTAGCCAGTGTAAAATAGTATCTCAGAGATGTTTTGAGTTGCATTTCTCTGATGGCTAAGTATTTTGAGCACTTTCTTAAATGTCTTTCAGCCATTTTAGATTCCTCTGTTGAGAATTCTCTATTTAATTCTACACCCCACTTTTTAATTTCATTGACTGGTGTTTTGGTGGCTAGCTTCTTGAGTTCATTGTGTATTTTGGAGATCAGCCCTCTGTCAGATGTGGGGTTGGTGAAGATCTTTTCCCATTCTGTGGGCTGTCGTTTTGTCTTACTGACTGTGTCCTTTGCCTTACTGAAGTTTCTAAGTTTCAGGAGGTCCAATTTATTAATTGTAGATCTCAATGTCTGTGCTACTGGTGTTATGTTCAGGAAGACGTCTCCTGTACCAATTTGTTCAAGGGTATCTCCAACTTTCTCTTCCAGAAGGTTCAAATTTATGTTGACATCTTTGATCCATTTGGACTTAAATTTTGTGCATGGTGACAGATATGGATCCATCTGCAATCATCTACATGTCGGAATACAGTTGTGCCAGCACCATTTGTTGAAGATGCTATTGTTTTTTCCATTGCATAGATTTAGCTTTTTCTGTCAAAAACCAGATGCTCATAAGTGTGTGGGTTAATATCAGGGTTTTCAATTCTATTCCATTGGTCTATCTGTCTAATTTTGTGCCAATACCAAGCTGTTTTCAGGACTATGGCTCTATAATAGAGCTTGAAGTCAGGGATGGTGATGCCTCCAGAAGTTCCTTTATTGTACAGTATTGTTTTGTCTATCCTGGGTTTTTTGTTTTTCCATATAAAGTTGAGTATTGTTCTTTCAAGGTCTGTGAAGAACTGTGTTGGGATTTTGATGGGGATTGCATTGAATCTATAGATTGCTTTTGGCAAGATTGACATTTTTACTATGTTGATTCTACCTATCCAAGAGCATGGGAGATCATTCCATTTTCTGGTATCTTCTTTAATTTCTTTCTTTAAAGACTCAAAGTTCTTATTGTACAGGTCTTTCACATTTTTGGTTAGCATTACCTGAAGATATTTTATGTTGTTTGTGGATATTGTAAAGGGTGATGTTTCTCTGATTTCTTTCTCACTGTGTTTATCATCTGTATATAGTAGGGCTACAGATTTTTTTAAGTTAATTTTGTATTCTGCTTCTTTGCTGAAGGTGTTTATCAGCTGTAGGAGTTCCCTGGTAGAGTTTTTCTGATCACTTATGTAAACTATCATATCATCTGCAAATAGTGAAAGTTTGACTTCTTCCTTTCCAATTTGTATCCCCTTGATCTCCTTTTGTTGTCTTATTGCTCTAGCTAGAACTTCAAGTACAATATTGAAGAGCTATGGAGAGAGTGGACAGCCTTGTCTTGTTCCTGATTTTAGAGGAATCGCTTTGAGTTTCTCTCCATTCAGTTTGATGTTGGCTATTCATTGTGCTGTATATTGCTTTTATCATGTTTAGATATGTTCCTGTTATTCCTGTTCTCTCCAAGATCTTTATCATGAAGGGATGTTAGATTTTGTCAAAGTCTTTTTCAGCATCTAGTGAGATGATCATGTGATTTTTCTTTTTCAGTTTGTTTATATGGTGGATTACATTGATGGCTTTTCGTATGTTGAACCATGGTGGATGATTTTTCTGATATGTTCTAGGATTCGATTCACCAATATTTTGTTGAGTATTTTTGCATTGATGTTCATGAGGGAAATTGGTCTGTAGTTCTCTTTTTTTAGTTGTATCTTTGTGTGGTTTTGGTATCAAAGTAATTTTAGCCTCATAAAAAGAGTTTGGCAATGTCCCTTCAGCTTCTATTGTGTGGAACAATTTGAGGAGTACTGGTATTAGCTCTTGTTTGAATTTCTGGTAGAATTCTGCAGTGAAGCCATCTGGCCCTGGGCTTTTTTTGGTTGAAAGGCTTTTGATGACTGCTTCTATTTCATTAGGGGTTATAGGTCAATTTAAACTGCTTATCTGTTCTTGGTTTAATTTTGGTAAGTAGTATCTATCCAGAAAAATGTTCATTTCTTTTAGATTTTCCTATTTTGTGGAATACATGTTTTCAAAGTATGACCCGATGATTCTCTGGATTTCCTCAGTGTCTGTTGTTATGTCCCCCCTTTCATTTCTGATTTTGTTAATTAGCATGCTCTCTCTCTGCCTTTTGTGTAGCTTGGATAGAGGTTTGTCTATCTTATTGATCTTCTCAAAGAACCAATTCTTTGTTTCATTGATTCTTTGTACTTTTTTCCTAGTTGCTACTTTATTAATTTCAGTCCTCATTTTGATTATTTCCTGTTGTCTACTCCTCAGTGGTGAGTTTCCTTCCATTTGTTCTAAAGTTTTCTGTTGTTCTGTCAATTCTCTCATGTGACTGTTTTCCAGTTTCTTCATGTGGGCACTTAGTGCTATGAAATTTACTCTTAGCACTGCTTTCAGAGTGTCCCATAATTTTGGCTATATTGTGTCTACATTCTCATTAAATTCTGGGAAGTCTTTAATTTCTTTTTTATTTCTTCCTTCACCCAGGAATGGTGCAATTGGGTGTTAATCAATTTCCATGAGTTTGTAGGTTTTTTGCAATTTGTATTGATGTTGAATTCTAATTTTAAAGCATGGTGGTCTGATAAGATACGGGGGTTATTTCAATTTTTTGTATCTGTGGAAGTTTGCTATGTTGCCAAGTATGTGCTCAATTTTAGAGAAGGTGCCATGTGGCGCTGAGAAGAAGGTATATTCTTTTGTGTTTGGATAGAATGTTCTATGGATATCTGGTAAACCCAATTGTGTCATAACTTCTGTTAGTTCTTTTGTTTCTTTGTTAAGTTTCTGTCTGGTGGTACTGTCTAGTAGTGAAAGTGGGGTGCTGAAGTCTCTTATTATAAGTGTGTGGGGTTTTATTTGTGGTTTGAGCTTTAGTAATGTTTCTTATACAGATGTGGGTGCCTTCGTATTTGGGGCATAGATGTTCAGGATTGAGACTTCATCTTGATGGACTTTTCCTGTCATGAGTATGAAATGCCCTTCTTCATCTCTTTTGATTGATTTTAGTTCGAAGTTTAATTTGTTAGATGTTAAGATTGCTATAACAGCTTGTTTCTTGTGTCCATTTGATTGGAAAATCTTTTCCCAACCCTTTACTCTGAGGTAATGCCTGTCTTTGAAGTTGAGGTGTCTTTCTTGTATACAGCAGAAGGATGGATTCTGTCTTCATATTCATTCTGTTAGCCTGTATCTTTTTATAGGCAGGTTAAGACCATTGACATTGAAGGATATTAATGTCCATTGACTGTTGGTTCTTGTTTGTTTTGGATTTATTGTTGGTGGTGTCGTTGTGTGTGGATTTCGCCCTCCTGTTTCTTTTCATGTTTGATAATGTTGGATTATCTATTGCCTATGTTTTTTGTGAGTGTAATTATCTTCCTTTGGTTGGAGTTTTCCTTCCAGAACTTTATGTAGTGCTGGATTTGTGGATATGTATTGTTTAAATCTGATTTTGTCATGGAATATCTTGTTTTCGCCATCTATAATGATTGAAAGCTTTGCTGGGTACAGTAGTTTGAGCTGGCATCCATGTTCCCTTAGTGTTTGTTGGACATCTATCCAGGACCTTCTGGCTTTCAAAGTTACCATTGAGAAGTTGGGTGTGATTCTGATAGGTCTACCTTTATATGTTACTTGGCCTTTTTCCTTTGCTGCTCTTAATATTTTCACTTTATTCTGTAAGATTGGTGTTTTGATTATTATGTGATGAGGGGACTTCTGTTTGTGGTCCATTCTATTTGGTGTTCTGTAAGCCTCTTGTACTTTCATAGGCATATCCTTCTGTAGGTTGGGGAAGTTTTATTCAATGATTTTGTTGAATATGCTTTCTGTACCTTTGAGTTGTATTTCTTCACCTTCTTCTATACCTATTATTCTTAGGTTAGGCCTTTTCATGGTGTCCCATATTTCCTGGATATTTTGTGTTAGGGATTTGTTGGACTTTTCTTTGGTTGATGACTGTATATTCTCCAGCAAGTCTTCAACAACTGAGATTCTCTCTTCCATCTCTTGTATTCCATTGGTTATTCTCATATCCTTAGTTCCTGGTAGTTTATCCAGGCTTTCTATTTCCAGCATCCCCTCATTCTGTGTTTTCTTTATTGTTTCTGTTTCAGCTTTCATGCCTTGAACTGTTTCAAGTGCTTCCTTCACTTGTTTGGTTGCTTTTTCTTGGCTTTCTTTAGATTCTTTTTAGAGAATTACTTATTTCTTGATTTTTTGTTTGTTTTTTCTTCTATTTCTTTAAGAGATTTTCTTGTTTTCTCTTTAAGGGTCTCGAACATCTTCATAAAGTAGATTTTTAAGTCTGTCTTCTTCTTCCTCTGTGTTGTGCTTTTCAGATCTTGCTGGTGTAGAGTCCCTAGATTCTGGTGGTGTCATATTGGTCTTTCTGTTGATGAGTGCTTTCTTATTCTGTCTTCTTCCTATCTCTTCTTCCATGGGTGCAGGTGGGGTCTCTCTATCTCCTCTTGTTACCCGGTGGTGTGTGGGGGCCAAGACTTCAATGTTGCAGCTCCGGATGGTCTTGCCTTTCCTGGCAGTCTCCTCACTCTTAGCAGGGGTCAGAGTGGCTGAGCAGGAAGGAAGAATGCGGTGTTTCTGGACTCAGGGATATCCTCCCTGTCTGGGCGGGTCCACTGTATGCCAGGTGCAGGCCCAGAGAGATCGGGGAGGGGGATGATGGCAGGACTTGGTCAGGAGTCAGGCAGCAGCAGAGGGTACACTCACCTCAGCAGAGGTCAGGCAGGCAGAGGGGTCAGGAAGAGTGAGGTGTTTCCGGCCTGGGACTCAGGGAGATCCTCCCTGTCTGGGCAGGTCCACTCTATGCCAGGTGCAGGCCCAAAGAGATCGGGGGCAGGTGGGTGGTGGCGGGAGTTGGCCAGGAGTGGAGGGTACTCTCACCTCAGCAGAGGTCGGGGCAGCCTTAATGCATTTTTAAAAAAGTATAAACAGAGAAGAAAATTAAATTTATTATTTTGTATATTTCCTTTTCCAAGGTCACTGTTTCTGCAGGTGGGTATCTGAGGCTCTGGAGAATCTGTCTGTCATCTAGAGATGAAGCAAAGGATGGTGTAGCAACCACCCAGTGATCTCTTTACTAACTGTGCCAGTGTCAACCATGGAGGTGGGAGACTGAGTGGGTTTGGGTCAAATTTTGTAGGAGCTATGATCCTGAAGCCTGGAATCTTCTGCCAATTCCACGGAAGTCATCCCAGCTGTATTGTCTTCATCCTCTCTCCTTTGTGAAGACAATATTCTTTGTGAACTTTTGCTAAACATCAGCTTTAGCCTTGCCAATGGTTTATTCAACATTCCTTTTTGTTTGTTTTCTGGAGATTGATTATTCACAATTCCAATTGGTATTTTTATTCCCGGGAATCTGGGGGAGCAGAGACATGCTCAAACAGAGCATTTGGTTGAATTCAATTCTGATGCACAGCTTTGCCATCTAGCCCTGAGATCCAGGGTGGTGTGGGTTAGATTCGGCCTTTTGTGTGTGTACTCCCAGAGAGAGGAAGTGTGGGTCTTGATCTTTCCATTGGTTCTTTTTGCCCAGTTTCCATTTAGCCTCTGGTAGCAAAACCCCAGTTTACTATGGTGAATACTGCACTGTGACCTTAGGCCTGTGTGGCTTACATGGTATTGATTCTGTCTCAAATTCTGTAGCTGAGTATAAGATGAAGGCCTGACCTTGGAAGCCCTAATCTCCAAGGGAATGATGTTTGTGGCTTTCAGGAGGTCACGAGATCCAGAATGAGAGTCCTCATGATGGGATCGACACTGCTATAGGCAAACGAGGTTGCAGGTTGTTGCAGCAAGCCCCTTTATCTGCATCTGTGGCTATCACAGAGGTTTGAGCTTGCCTTCTGTGACCTGTTGATGGTTTCTTATTCCCTTGCTGAGATCTATTTCTGCCTTTTTAAAAATAGGGGCTGATTGTCTTTTTGTAAATCGGGTTATCAGATGCAGTGTTGAGACTGTGTTCCTCCAACCCATGTGTTGTTTTTGATTCTTTTTCGGGTCACTGCTGATGAATAAAAGTCTTTGTTGTTTGGAGTCTAACTGTTGTCTTGTAGCTAAAATCTTTATTCTGATGCAGTCCATACTTCCTTCTGCATTTTGTCTGGAATTTGCATACGTTTTGTTTTCCCATTTAGACCTACACTGCAGTTAATATTTATGTGTGGCACTGATGAGGATTAAGCAGTTGTTTTCTTTTCTCCGGTGTGGCTGTCCAGTCGTTATTGAGGTATTCACTACAGAGATCACACTTGCCCCACTGTGTGGCTGTCCAGTTGTTATTGAGGTATTCACTACAGAGACCACACTTGGCCCCACTGGTGTGCAGCTGTCTTTGCTGTCGAGCAATGAAGCCTCTGTGTTCTGTTTCTGGATCCTCTGTCCCAGCTTTTGCCTGCCATGCAGTAGGGGAAAAACAGCTGAAGGGTTTCATTAGGCAGTGCAAGCCTCCCAAATTTCTTTGTCAATATTATTTAGGTTCTTTCAGATTTAATGCAATTTTCACATAAGCTTTCTAATAAAGTTGTCAGTCTTCATAGCAATCCTGATGTTTGTTAGAATTAAATGTATCAATATATTTTGGAAGAATTGTCATTCAAAAATATTGACTGTTACAAGTCTGTCTAATTTCTTGTTTAGTTGAGCAAATTTGTTGGTTTGGTATAGAGAATTACAAATCCATTAATTCACTCTTAGATTTGACTTTTTAATTTTTTATTATTTTTAATTTTAACTTTTCTCTTGCTATATATTGATCATAATCTTTTTCCTCCATCAGTTTCTCCTTGATTCCCTACCCTCTACTCACTGTCTTCATCTTCTCTCTCAAAAAGGAATTAGTTTTGACCCTTTCAATAGTGCTGTAGATGATTGTTTCTCAAATTTTATTTCCCAAATTATTCTTATTAATGTATACCAATAGCATTGAGTTTAACTTATCAATTTAATTTAATGTATTGGCCTTGGTGCTTAGATGGCTCTTGGCTGCAGTGGACAGTGTTACAGTAAGTCACACAACAAATCTTTAAGACACATTAGTTTTTACTTAACCATTCTGTGCTAATTTGGTGGTGAGAGGAACTGCCAAGTGCTGGCTAAGTGTTCCAGACCCCTTCTCAAGTCTCTCCCTTCTCCGGAACCACAGCTGTTTCCAGAACAGCTTCTTTTCAGCAGGCTCAAATAATCTCTGATGGAATTGGAGATTATAGTCAGAATTCCAGTAGGCATTGTTATTCCTTTGCTTAAATTAGAAATGAAGAAAAAGAGGCACAAGACTAAGAGAATACATTAACCGGTTTATTATAGGCCCAGGTAAGAGAGAGAGAAACAAAGTTAATGGCTGACTGCCATGAGCCACAGAGAGAAGTGCAGGGAGGAAGAGAGAAGAGGCAGAGAGAGAGAGAGAGAGAGAGAGAGAGAGAGAGAGAGAGAGAAGAAGAGAAGAGAAGAGCGGAGCAGGGAAGGTGGAACTTTTAAAGGGAAGACCGCGCATGCGCACTGAGGTTCCTCACATGTAGAGTCCTCATGCAAGGCCATAATGTGTGACAGGTGACATAGTACATCCCTGTACCTGCACCTACTGTTATCAGGGGGCGGGGTCTGTCTCCTAAAGAGATAGAGCCGATCAGCATTAAAGCCTGAACCTTTCAGGCATGGCTTTTGCATTCTAGTTTTGATCCTTATTCCCTCTCCCCAAACAGGAAAAGTAGCTGATTATCTGTATCACATTCTCGAGGCAAAGGGAGCCATAGTTTCTGTTGTATGAAGAGATGAATCAAACTTTGTGCTGCTGAGTTTGGAAAGAATTTTGTCCTGTTGCTGAACACAAAGAGCTGTTTGCCAAATTTGCTTTTGCTATTTCAATAGTTAACAAATGGAACTTCTTTGAATTGTCTTATCATTTCCTGGAACAAAAAGAAAAGAGTTTAACTTGGAACTATTCCAGAAAAAATATGTTCCTATATTTTCCACAGGGTAAAACACTTGATAATGTGAATATACTTGAGTTTTCTAGCTAATCTCTGCTGGGACGTGGTAGTCACTAATTCAACTACCATGGTATGTCCCTGTTCAAAGCTGTATGACACCACCAAGCTAGGGCTAAGCCTCAGTCTGAAAACTTACTAGAGTGATTTCAAGATATAGATAACTAGAAAATATGGTAAATACTAAAAATTAGGGCTTTTCCAGGCTCAGAGTTTTAGTTCAGCAAGTTTGGAAACAAACATGAAAACTGAATTTTTGAGATAATTCACTGAGTATCTGAGTTTGGAGATGTAAAGCTTAAACTTTGTCTGCAGCCTCCCATGAGTCCAGATTAGCCCCGGTGAGGCAGCTGTTGCATCAGCTGCATA
The DNA here is from genome assembly GCF_003668045.3 of Cricetulus griseus. Taxonomy (NCBI): domain Eukaryota; kingdom Metazoa; phylum Chordata; class Mammalia; order Rodentia; family Cricetidae; genus Cricetulus; species Cricetulus griseus. The sequence continues at coordinate 7,254,904 of NC_048596.1, read as the reverse complement.
CTGTGAGTCTGACAGGCGAGAAGCAGTGTGGAGAAAGTGACTCCTTTTGTTGCTGTTGACACAGATAAGTGTGTAAAATTGGGTTAATTTACAATTTTACCTTGTTGGGTAGCTCTGTAAGGTGCCAGTGTAGGGCCTCATCTCATGTTCCAAAGGATTGTGACTCTTATTGGGATAGTAAAGGAAAAAGTTCCTATAAAACTTCTGATTAGATGGCAACACAGACAAAAATGTTTTGTGTGAGTGTGTATGATGAATGAATAATTATTTACATGTGACATCTATGGCAGTACTTGGCATTGGAATTGTATGTCTCCTGTGTATGTGTGTGTGTGTATGTGTGTGCATGAATATGTGTGTGTGTGTGTGTGTGTGTGTGTGTGTGTGGATGCGTGCGCACGCGCACATGTGTGTACACTTGTACATATGTACCCATGGAGGCCACAGGTTGATTCTCCACTTCATTTTTCTGAGACAGAATTTCTCAGCACTTGGAACTTACCCATTTAGCTGGCCAATGAAGTCTAGGAATCCTCCTGTCTTGGCCTTCCAGGGAGGGGGGAGGATAAAGATGCTTACTATGGTGACCAGTGGTTTATGTGTGTGTCAGGGATCCAAACCAAGGAATTGTATGTCTCTGTATTGTATGTATCTCTATGATTGTAAGGCAAGCACCTCAGTGGTTGAGCTGTCTCCCCAGCCTGTAGCATTTGTGTTTTTTAAGAGATCTTACTTTCTCTTTCTTTCTTTCTTTCTTTCTTTCTTTCTTTCTTTCTTTCTTTCTTTTCTTTCTTTCTTTCTTTCTCTTTATTTCTTCCTTTCTTCTTTTGATGGTCTTTTGTCAATTATCTATGAATTGAATTTTGCAAGTGTCACTCTTGAAAAGTTTAGTGACCTTCATTTATATCACCCACAGGTATCAGATTAGAAGGAGAACTGTCCCATTATCGTTGGGTGAATGGATTCTGCCTGTCTGATTTCAAGCTTCATCAGTCAACAGAAGCATCCCCTGGGCTGTGCAGGAAGGCTAATCTAACATAAAGAGTTTCAAGATGGTAGGTGTCTGTCAGTTGTGAACTGTGGCAAAGAGAATCCATAGATCCAGGCATAGAAAGACAGATGGACTTTCTCCTGAAGGGAAGATACACTGGGTTAATCTAAGGGATTATTTTCCCCTTTATAATTGGCATCATAGAGGAGGCGAATCTCTTGGGACTGCATTGGGATCGACTCTTCAAAGAATGTTCCCTGATTATGGATTTCTATAGGCTGTCTGTTAAATAAAGTGGTGTGAGAGTTGTTTTACAGACGCAGTGTGGGATTTGTCCAGATGACACCCATGCACTGTGCTGAGAATAGTGTTTTAGTTTGGGTTAGCACAGTGCCAGGCTAGCGCAGCAGCTCAGTGCACTAACCCGGTGCTTCTCAACCAAGGATGACTTTGCTTCTCAACAGATATTCAGCAATGATTGGAGTGATTTTGACTGACACAAGTGAGGTTGAGGGAAGGGAAAGTGAAGCGTGTTGCACTCATCTCCTGGGTTGTAGCAAGGATGCTGATAAACTTCTTACCTTGTGCAGGCTTTCCCTCCACAACCAGGATTTATCCATCATGTCAGTAGTGCTGAGGCTTAGAAACACTGCACTGGAATAAGAATGTAGCTAATTTCAGCTTGCTCCTCTGGAAGCCCATAAATGTTTTAAATTATGTATTTCCATGGGCCATTAGTGTATCTTCAACAATGGGAATCCTCTTTCTAAATCCATCAAAGCTGGAAAGAAACGAGGTGGGCAGAGGGCAGGACTGGGCAGGGAGCTGTGACACAAGGTAGTTGAAGCGATAGTGTTTTCCCATTATACGTGGCATTAATGATCCATACTCTGTTTATTTCCTTTTGTGTAGATGGATGAGGGTGATCACAATGGTAAATGGAGCTTGGTATTATTCCTCAAATGCAAGCTTACTGGAGACTGATAAGGAGGCATCTTGACTCTTGAGAGTAACCAAAATGTAGACATTTGTCTTTCAATATGTTAGAATGACTCGGGCTTCATTTTGTATTTTGAGCCCTATTTAGTCATCACTGATAGATAAGCTATTGCCAAGGGTCCAGCCCTCCTGTTAGCATTCACATGAGGGTTATTCTGTACTCTGGAAGTAGGCATTGTGCCTCAGAGAAATTCGCATTCTGAAGTGATTGCAGTTGCCTTCTTTTTAAATCATCCCCCCTCGTGTGTGTGTGTGTGTGTGTGTGTGTGTGTGTGTGTGTGTGTGTGTGTGTGTGTGTGTGTGTGATGAGTGTGCATAAGCATGTATGTGAATTCAGGTACACATGTGGAGTTCATAGGATAGCCTTGGGTGTTGTCCTTACTTTCCACTTTGTTTGAGACAGGGACCCTTATTGCTTGCTGCACATATAAGGCCAGTTGGTTTGGGAGTCCAGGGATTCTCCTCATCGTTCCCTGTAGGAGCACTAGAGTGACAGAGACACAGTATTGTACCCAGTTTTATGTGTTCTGGGGATGTGGACTTTGGTTTGCACACAGGAAGCACTGTACCCTCTGAGTCATGTCCCCAGCCTGCAAAGCCTTCTTTGATGTTCTTGGCCATGGGGACCTGGGTGAGTGGATGAATTGGAAGGGAGTTCTCAGTTTCTGACCTCATAGTGCTCCCTGAAAATTATCTTTGAATCTGAAACAATTCCCTGAAGAGGAATTTCTCCAAAATTAATTTCATAGTATTAGTTAGAAACAGAATGCTTTAAGGAGTTAAAGACAACATTTTAAAGTATTGCTGTGCAGAATAATACCCCTGTATTGCATTTTATAGTGGGAAGCAAATAGGAGATCATTCCAGGACTGGACTCAGCCACAGATACTTGTGTACTGCAATGCAGGTGCTGGAAACTGAGCAAGGACCTCTGCAAGAGTAGCAAGTGCTTCTTAACTGCAGAGTCATCTCTTTATCTCCATGGAGTGTCTTTTTTCTTTTTTTGAATCAGGGTCTCATGTATACCAGGCTGGCCTTGAACTCAGTATGTAGTTAAGGATGACTTTGAACTTCTTAGCCACCTCTTCTGCCTCCTGACTGCTGGGGTCACAGTCATGTACCACTGAGCCCACTTTATGCAGAGTTAGGTCTGAAACCCAAGGCTTCATGTACACCAGACCAGTGTTCTACCACTGAGCTATGTAATGCCAATTTTAAAAGGGAACCTTCTGATGATTAACTGAGGAGATGAACATATGTTACAGGTTTTATTTAATGCCCCACTGGTGGGAGAATTGGTAAGTTGTCAAGCTCAGTTTAAAAAATCCAAAAATCAGGCCATTTGTATACCAGGAAAGAGGGCAGGGAGGGAGGTATCAATCCATAGGAAAAATTGAATCGCTTGTGAATAGAAAAAAATCATTTTGCATTTCTTTCATTTGTCAACAACTTATGGAGCTAGAGCATTTGTCAAAGGCAAGGAGAGCAGAACCAGGGAATAATGAAGGGTGTGAGCAAAACAAAGCACTGATTTTCCTTCTGATACATACTATAATTAACTCTGCTGAGTCCACCATTTTCTTCTTCCCAGATGCTCTCGCTTCGAACCCAGGGCCCTTTTCTCATATCACACTGTGCTTTTTCATGGATTCTTCCAAATGTTTTAGGGGCATGGCAGGTACAACTCCCAGAGTCACAAGAGACCTTTGCATTTTTTTTCTAATCTTTAGTTTTCATCCCCTATTCAGAAAAATCTACACTTCAAGGCTAGTACAAGCCACAGGTGGCACACACATCAGCACTCAGGAAATGGTCAGGTGGATCTTTATGAGTCAGAGGCTAGCCTGATCTACATAGAGATCCAAGTCAGACAAGTTACAGAGTGCCACCATGGTCTCAACAAACAAACAAGCAAACAACCCCCCAAAAGAAAGAAAATCTATGCTTTATTCTAAGAAGCAGGGAAATGCCCAAGACTATATAAAGAAATGGCAACAGCCTCTGCCCCACCCAGTAAACCTTCCCATACTTCTTACTACAGGAGGTGAACAGTGTGCATATTCATCTACAAATTGTGTTTGTCAACAATGACACACACACACACACACATCCATAGCCACACACAGGGATTTGTGTAACAAGCTCACATGCCTGGGAACATGCTATACACGACTGCATATGGCTTTTGTCACTTACAACCCTACATTGATAGTCCCATGTGTATTGATGGAGGATGACTGTGTTCATGTAAACAACATGCCCTGGGACCTGCCCTGGCATGGATGCTCCTGTCACTGCCTCAACTCTGAATCTGAGGAAGGAAAAGATACAAATAGTTGTGCAATCATTCAGGAGCTGAGCCTGCAGTAGACAATGGGTTCTCTCTCTGTCTCTGTTTCTGTTTCTCTGTCTCTCTGTGTGTTCATTGTGTGAGGGTATGTGTCGGTCACATCTTGCTGTGAGAACTGGGTCACAGTAGTTGCAAGGTTAAACACATCCAGCTGTGATGCACTTCATTCATTCCTTCAATCCTAAGGATGATTCTGAGTCAGCTAGGCTGAATAGTGTCCCTCGATCTTTAGTTTTAAGGAAGTAATTGCTTATTTGGCCATCAAAGTTGAGTTATTTTCAAAGAAAATTGAGTATTTGCTAGTGGGAAAGGAAACGTTGTACCCTACAATCCAGGAATTGCTGAAAGCATAGGGCAATCTTGGGATAGTGAAGGGTTGCTCACTGTTTATAACAAATTAAATGTTCACATCTGACTTAAAGCTATCTCTAAAAGTTGTGTATTAAAAATGAGTTACTAGGAAAGAGCTTGCCCACAGAACTTGTTTGGAGGCGAGAAAAGATGTCTGATGACAGAGAAGTGAAGAAGTATTTTTAAAAATTCTTAAAATTTGAAAATTCTCTTTGAAATCGATTTCACAAGCACAGGGTGGTAAACCCTTAAATACTATTTTTATTAGTCTGGAAGATATAAAGACAAGAGCCCCACAAGGAAAAAGACAGTAAAGACCTGGCTTACGTCTTCCTAATGTTCCTCAGGGCTTTGCACACTCCCAGGGGTGCATTTTTGGTCCATTGGCCTTTTGTGTCAATCTATCCATTTGTATGTATTTTATTGATCATTTACTCTGTGCCAGCACCTGTGGGAATTATAGCTTCCACATGCAATGAGTTCCTTTAAGGCAAGAACCGTCTTGTTTGAAACAAAAGTACATAGAAGTTGAACTAACAGACAAGACAGTTGTTAGGGTTGGTGTATGGAGCACTTTAAGTCATGAGTGAAGCTTTCTATTCCTTAGGAATTCTGAACACTTTCAGCTGAGAAGTCTGCATGGTACAGTGTCATAGAAGACGGTCCTTCATCACAACAGCCTTGCTGTCTTCTTCTGAAGCAGCTGTGTCTTCCCCAGAGTGACCATCAGCATGGGCCTGTTGCATCCTGTTTGTAGAAGGAGGGAACCCAACCACTCCCTCCTGTGCCTTACGCCAGCAGGAGGTAATTCTGCCTGCGTTCTTGTGATTTAGAGGTTATAGAGTATGTAGCATGTGGAAAAGACACCAAAGAGCCAGGGGGACTCCATCTGTGTAGCTATAGGGTGGAACTTTCTGGTGGCGAGGCTGTTTGGGGGGGCATCTATACTTCCATAAGTAACTCCTCACCTAGGCTCAATAAGTAAGCCCAGTAAATTCATTCTTTTTGCCAAGTTGGACTTTGATAGATTTGTCCTTGAATTCATCATTGGTGCCTCTGTGGGAAAAGTGCTGGTTTACTTCTCCCAAGGAAAATCTTACTCAATTTACAGAAAAGAGTTTTGCACAAAGCTCAGAGCAAATGACGTATGGAAGGAGATAGTCCTGTGAAACTCACTTCCAAAGAGTTCTTGGTGAGGCTGCAGAGATGGGTGGCTCAGTGCTTAAGAGGACCAGCTGCTCTTCCTGAGGACTCAGGTTCAATTCCCAGCACCCAAATGGCAGCTCACAGCCATCTGTAATTTCAGTTCCAGGGGATCTAATGCCCTCTTCTGGTCTCCATGGGCACCCGGCACACATCTTTTGCTCAGATAAACATGCAGGCAAAACACCAACACACATAAAATAAAAATAAAACAGTTCTTGATGCTCTTCCAGAGGACTCCCATCTAGCCTTTTACAACTGCCTCTAACTCTACCTCCAGGGAGATGGGCATCTCTGGCCTCTGTGGGCACCTATGCTCACATGCATGTACCCACCCCCACAGAAGCATAATTTAAAATGAAATAAAATTGTAAAAAGATGTCTAGGTAAAGCAAAGCTTAGCTCCATGATGTCATAGTAACAAGCAGTGTAGTCCAGTGGTGTCAAGGATGCCAACAGCAACACACCACTGCTAAGCACATCTCATTTAACTCTCATAACCACCCTAGGAGTCACAAATTTGATCATTCCTGTCTTACAGATGAGAACACAGAGCCTTAGAATGATCCTAGGTGAGAATGCATCAGAGTGAGTAGAAACCACAGGCTTTAGAGCGTGGTGATACGCTGACAAATGGACCCATGGAGAAGTCACGGCAGTTTTAGGAAGGTCTATAGGTTGAGAAGGGTTGAAAAGTCTTGTGGGTATCTTAGGAAGTGGGGGTTGTCTATTGATTTTGCAATTCTACAATCGACCATCTTGATAAATGTTATAAATGGGGCAGACCAGAAAAAGATAAAGTTGTAATTGGTAAAGAACTAACAGCCCTTCATTCAACATGGGGTGGTGGCGGTTTCCTGATGTTCCTTGTGATGAAGTACCCTTGACGAAGAATCCAGCCTGCTCATGGCCAGCAGGAGGATACTAGAATTTCACTGTAAGCATCAGATATATTCAGGCTGAAGTTAAGGCCCAACTGCAAGTTCCCTGATGAGAAGAGATTACATATATATCCATGTGTATATGCGTGTGTATATATATAGATACATATATGTGTGTGTATAGGTGTGTATGTATGTGTGTATTTGATCTTTTGAAATTAAAAAATAATTACTCGTTTTCTCCTTTTCTTTCTTCCCCCCAATTCTTCCTATGCACCACATACATTGCTCTCTCTCAAATTCATGTCTTCTTTGCTGTAATCATTGTTACAAAGGTGCTCTCTCTCTCTCTCTCTCTCTCTCACACACACACACACACACACTCACACACACACACACACACACACACACACACACACACTTACATGCACACATATCTTCTTAAATATACAAATACAGTCTTCTCAGTCTGTGTAAACTTAGTTTGTATGTTTATGGATTGGAAGCATCCGCACATAGGGTACCCCATACTAAGGGGCTGGCTTTTTCCCCTCTAGCTTTTTAATGGATCAGAAAAAAGGACCCAGCCAGTTGGCTTTAGTTCCCTTTATGCCAGTAGATCTGTTATGAGAATCAAGAGATGTCACAGGGACAAAGAACATTTCGGTAGAGTTACTATTGCTGTGATAAAATGCCATGGCCAAAAGCAACCTGGAAAGGAAAGTTTTTTTTTTGTTGTTTCTTTGTTTTGGCTTACACTTCTGAATCATGGTCCATCATTGAAGGCAGTCAAGGCAGTCAGGGCAGGAGCTCAGAGGCAGGAGCTGATGCAGAGGCCATGGAAGGTGCTGCTTACACATTTGCTCATCTTGGCTTGCTCAGTCTGCTTTCTTACAGAACTCAGGACCAGCAGCCCAAGGGTGGTTCCATCCACAATGGGTTGGGCCCTCCCCTAACAATCACTAATTAAGGAAATACCCTATAGGCCTGCCTGCTATAGCTCTATATTCTGCAGCCACTTTTTTTTTTTTAAATTTAGGTTTTAAACCTCCTTCGGATGATTATAGCTTGTGTCAAGGTGACATAAAACTAGCTAGCACAGCACCACTGGCACTTAGAACCCAAGAGTCTCCCTAGCATTAGGGCATTTCCATGGGAAGATGAGAAAGTCAGGTTGGAAGGATGATATCTCCCAGCCCTCAGAGCAGCAACAGAGATAGGAACACGGCAAATGGCATTTACCATGAAGTAACTGGAGTGCACCCTCTTATTGGCTAGACTCCAATTTCAACTTCTTTTAGATTCTAATGGTTTGATGAAGTTTCCTTCTTCCCCATCTTACCCTTTACCCCTCACCCCTTCCTCTCCTCCTCCCTCTTCTCTCCTCCCTGCCTTTTAAGGTCAGCCATTCTCAGGGTTTCCCCAACAATACCCTCGTCGTTACACTTGGCATTTAGAATGCAGTCTTAGCCCTCAGACGCTAATTGTTTCATAAAGAAAAGGTGTTTTGCCCCATGCCCTTGAAGATATTGGAAAAAATGAAGCTGAGACCACTAGCTAGTTGGTTTTTTTTTTTTAATGTGGCTACTGACACCATTTATATCCCAGGATCATAGAAAATCATGGTGCAGCAAAAATCTTTTCTGCATAATTAATTTCCAGTAGATCAGTTGATGGGTGAAGCTTTGCTCCATTTTCAAGGAAATACGTTTTTCATATGCAAAGCTAAGAATAAGTAAAAATAGCTGTCGAATTTTAAGTGGGTCTAAAAAGTGAGTGTAGTTTAAAAAGTGAGTGTAGTTCAACAGAATCATCACCCCAATATTGGGGGGATATTTTAATGAGCTAATGGTGTTAGATGTCTTCCTCAGATGCCCAGTCAGGAGTCTCTGCTCATTGCTGTACAGTGGCCATGGTTCATGTCAGGGAAATAACATTTTAGAATTGCTGTTCTTAGAGTAATATCATTAAAGGAAATGACAGTGTTTAGCAGCATCAGCAATACGAGAGCTGCAAAAAAAAAAAAAAAATAACTGCAGCCTGCCTCTTGGCTGACAAAATTTTCCCTGATGAAAAGAAGACAGAAATATAAACATGAAAATCTCTAATCCACCAGAGAGAGCCCTGGAAAAACTCAGTGTCCCCTTAGCCTGAGTTTTCACACTAGACTAGTTCAGATGACAATGTTGGGGTAGGGGTGAGTGGTTCTCCAGAGACTTTAGATTCTCTTGCATCATCATCGGGTTCAGTGTATATTCAGCTATGATTTGGGCCATTTCATTGATACCAATTGGTTGATGCCAAAGTCAGAGTCTCCGTTTACAGAGTGGAGGCGATAGGTTTATAACCATGTTCCTGTCACCGTGAACATAGAAGGTTTGCTTGGGCTCTCTTCTCTTAGAGAAGTTCCCTTTGTGAATATTTTGGTACCTCCCAATACATTTTTTTTAAAAAAAAATTTATGTGGTGTGTGTGTGTGTGTGTGTGTGTGTGGTGTATGTGTGTGTGCATTTGTATGTATATGTGTGTGCACTTTGATGCACATGATGTGTGTGTGTGTGTGTGTGTGTGTGTGTGTGTGTGTGTGTGTGTGTGTGTGTAGGCCAGAGATGGGCTCAGGTGTCTTTCCTATTTTGCTTTCTATCTTATGACTTTGAGGCAGAATCTCTCACTGAATTCAGAACTCGCTGATTGGCTGGTCTGGCTGGCCAGTGATCTCTGGGGAATCTCCTTCCTCCTTCACCTACCAGTCCTGTCCTTGCAAATATGTATCAACACACTGACCTTTTGTATGTGCTGGGGATCTGAACTCAGGTCCTTATGATCACCTGGTGAGATCACTTACTGACTAAGCTCTCTCCCTGGCTGTCTCTGCTCCCTCCCCTTCTTAGTCCTGAAGCATGCTTGCACATTTCACACTGTGTGAGCTCTTCAACCTTTACTGAAGGTAAGGCAATTAAAACCCTCACTGATAACTTAATGAGGCAAGACTGAGCACATGGTTTCTTTACAGAGTACTAAGACTCAACCTTCTAGCCTTCCATTTTTCTTCATTTGCCTATCCCGCTTATTAATGTTTACTTGTGTTGTATTATTTAAATTAGTTTTTCTATGATTTACCATGAGAACCCAGAGATGAGATGGTTGTAATGACTCTGGAATTTTTTGGAATTGATTTTATGAGTTGCATTTTTATGGAGGTTGATCTCCTTCCCGGTGGGAGTCTGTGTTAGGCACACTCTGAGGAGGAAGCAGTAAATGACTTTGTAAACAGGCAGGACTGCCTAGATTTATGTGGTAGCTTTATTAGCCCCTCCTCATTTTAATGACCAAGTCCTAACCCTGTCATTTACTGCCCAGAGTCCCCAGCTCTGTGGGAGGCATGGAGAACCCTGTATTTTGGATTTTTGGTCTGCGCATCAATAACTCATATGATGAAGACTTAGTTCCCAGAGTGGCTTTACTGAATGATGGGAACCTTAAGGAGGAGGGACTGATGGGAGGTTTGGATACACTGGGGGTCTTCCTTTGAAGGAGATAGTGGGGCTATGGCCACCTCCTCTCTTTGTTTGGCTTTTAGGTCATAAAGTGACCAGATTTGCTCCATTGCACTAACACATCATGAGGTGACACTTGGTTCAAAGTGCTGCAGCCAACTCATCCTGGACTAAAGTGGCTTCGACTATGAGCCAGAACGAACCTCTTCTCTGCTAAGTCGATTCACAGGGAATGAAGCACACTATTAGATCAAGTTGCTATGCAGAGGAAAATGTGCTGACTCCACCAAGTGCCTAGAGGGCCTTGGGGGCCGTATAACTACTTTATTCCAAATGGGAAAAGACACAAACGACCAAAGAGGCCAAAAAAAAAAAGTTCCCAAGAGAAAGAAAATATGAAAAACAATATAGAGGTGAAAATTGAGAAATTTGTCTAAGAATTATTTCCTTTGCAAATATTTGAACCTGCAGGCAATAACTCTACCTTGCTTTTCAAGCATGAATATAGAATAAAACATTTCCAATTATAATTTGAAAATAACATTAACTATAGTGAAAATCCAGAGAGCACATAAAATGATTATATGTATCCCAGTTATTTTATTTGTGATTTGGGCATTTACAATTATCACAGCAAATAGAATTGAATATTATGTTAGCAGAAAAATTACCAAGGCAAGTTGTGACTTATTCTAGGGCTGCATTAATTCATTAACATTAGGGAATTGGCTAACCTCATTTAACTGGTTAACAGCAAGAACAAAAAAAATACAAATGAACATCTTGATAGATTCTACAAAAACATTTAATAAAAAGTAACACCCATTCCTTATATTAAAAACTCTCCAGCAAATGCCCACAAATGGACATGCTGACAGAATCATAAAATTTACATTTATAATCCACAGCTAGCTATGCGCCTAGTGGCAAAACCCCCATTAAAATCAGAAACATGAAAGGAATGTTTCATTGTTGTAGCTGTTATATGGCAGTGTTTTTTCTAGATATGCCAATTCTATTTGAAATAGAAACAGAACGAGTAGAGGAAACATTGTCAGGATTTATAGACTGTGAAGCCATCAAGCAGGCAGTGGGGTTCTCTCTGTACTGACTCAGAACAGATCCGTTCCATATCTGGGAGAGAAGGAGGCTCTTAACAGTAAGTAGAGTATGAAATGTAAAATTAGAACACATGTGCATGTGTGCCTGTGTGTAAGCCTGTGTGTGTGTGTGTGTGTGTGTGTGTGTGTGTGTGTGTGTGTGTGTGTATGCCTGTGTGTGTGTGTGTGTGTGTATGCCTGAGTGTGTGTGTGTGTGTGTGTGTGTGTGTGTGCCTGAGTGTGTGTGTGTGTGTATGCCTGAGTGTGTGTGTGTGTGTGTGTGTGTGTGTGTATGCCTGTGTGTGTGTATGCCTGTGTATGTGTATAACATAGTGCACAGGAAAAGCTCACACATTTTATTTTTTGCAGTGTTAACTGTTGTGTTTCTGGATGGTGGGATTATTAGGTCCCTCTTGCTTTCTTCTCTGCTCCCTCTGAAAATCACAAGACCTTTACTTTTCAAAACAAGATAGATGACAATGACTGTTGATGTCAATTTAAATGTCAAGTGTGTTTTCCTGTTTCCTATCCTTTAATTGCATGTGTGTGCACACATGAATGTACACATGTAAGACTCCAAATGCTTTATATCCATGACAACACAACCACTGCAATTGTGGCCTGGCAGAATCTGTGCTTGCCTGCACCTGGCCTGTACAGCCACTCATGGATAGAGGAGAGTCACTGAACTATTGGCTACTGATGGATTCTGGGTAGGAGGAGTCATTGTCTTCAGATGTGTAGTCAGTGGTGAGCCCACCTGGTTCCATTAGGTAGCTCCATACCCATGGTCACAGGGACATCCTTGGATAAACTAAGGGGGTCACAAAGGGACTTACAGAGAGGAAGGAGTATTGATAGAGATGGTGGAAAGGAAATAGGAGAATGCAGGTATGTGATAAAAATCAGAATGCCTAAGAGCAAGGAAACAAATGACAGTTCCTGCTGGCCAGGGTGTGGAGTAAGAGGAATACTCACCCATTGCTGGAGGAAGCATCAGCTCATACAGCCTCTTCTTCAGGGTGATGGTTAGCAACTCACCTCAAGATCCAGCTGTATCACTCTTGGGCATATACCCAAAGAATGCTTCGTCAAACCATGGAGACCCTTGCTCAGCTATGTTCATGTCTGTTCTATTCATAATAACCAAAACCTGGAGAGAACCTAGATGTTTCTCATTAGGAGAATGGAAAAAGAAGCTGTTACAATTTACATAATGGAGAATTACTCAGCTGTTAAAAATAAGACCTCATACAATTTGTAGGCAGATGGGTAGAACTAGAAAAATAATTATAACAAGTGAGATATCCCAGACTCAGAAAGACTCATATGAAATGTATTTGCTTTTATGTAGATATTAGCTGTGAAGTCAATGAGAACCCAGCTACAATTCATAGACCCTCAGGGGGTAGGTATAGAGTAAGGGTGTAGAGGGGGCAGATAGATCTTGTTAGGAGAGGGAAAGAAAATGTACAGCTATGGTGGAATTTGGGGGTTGTAATGGGAAGATAACATGGAGAGAGGGTGGTAGGAGGGAATGCATGGAGACACAGGTAAAATTCAGGGGCATTTGAGGGGTAGTGTGGAAATCTAATACAGTAGAAACTTCCTAAATTAAATACTCATATGAAAGTGATCTAAATGAAATTGCCAAATAATGGGGGAGACAGAGCCCCAGTTGGCCATCTCTTGTCACCAAACAAAACTTCCAGTAGCAGAATGAGTTACATCTACTTGAGTTATTGTTTAGGAATCCCTAAACAATTCATTTTGTTGCCAAGACTATAGGTTGCTCTCCCACCCTCACCCCTAAACAAGAAACTTGCAGCAAGGCCCTGTTGCTGGAGAAAAGATCTACATATCTCACTGAAGATGTAGTGTCAAGCTGGTGTCTACTTAGGCCTTTCATCCCTGCATGACAGCATCTTGGGTACAGTGAGGTACACTGCACACTCTCAAAAAATGTAAACATCAAACAAGTCACAAATCCTTTATCTAATGCCTGTAAGATACGCTCAAGTAATGGTGGCACAAAGCTTGTGGGAGTAACCAACCAATAATTGATGTGACTTAAGGCTGACTCCACCAGATGGAACCCATATGAGACACTGCTTAGGTGGCCAAGAACCTGATACTAGATAGCCCAGGGACCTAGGGTAAAACCAAATAATCAGTGCCTTATTCATCCATCATCAGAGAATTTTCTTCTGTAGCAGACAGGAACAGACACAGAGATCCAGTCAGACATTACACAGAGAGTGAGAAACCTTGGAACACTCAGCCCTAAAAGGGATGTCTCCATCCAATCCCTCCCCTCGGAGCTCAGGGAACACTGGAAGAGGGGGTGGAAAGATTGTAAGAGCCAGAGGGGAGGGAGGACACCAAGGAAACAGGGCCTTCTAAATCAACTGAACAAAGCTCATATGACCCCACAGAGTCTGAAGCAGCATGCACAGGCCCTGTGTGGATTTGCACCAGGTCCTCTGTGTACATGCTATGGCTTCTGGCTTAGTGGTTTTATGGGACTCCTGAGTGGGTGAATGAGTGAGTCTCTGACGCCTTCTCTTGGGCTCATTTCTTTCTTTAGTTTGTCTTGTTCAATTTCAATGTGAGTTTTGTCTTATTATATTGTATTTAAAAACAGAAGGAAGGCAGGGAATGAGGGAGTGAGGGAGTGAGGGAGGGAGGGAACTTAGTCACTAGGGTAAAGTTTAATAACTGAACTGTCATTTATACCAGCTAGGAGAGAGAAATCAGTTTTCTCCAATGGAGTGATGTTGGGAATATCAGTCACTCCAGGACAGGCCTCAAATTCAGGATTGGTTAGCTAAGATATAATGGATCCATGTTTTTTGTGTGCTTTTATTTGGTTACAGTTGGGTGTGGTTTTTCTTTTCCTTTTTAGGTGTGGTTTTATTTTGTTTTCTTGGTGTGTTGTATTGGGATTTTGTTTGTGTTTTGAAAAAAAACTCAAAGTTGGGTGGGTAGGACTTGTATGTGTAGAAGAATATGAGCAAAATATATTTAAATGTAAAAATTGTTTTAAATAATAAAAAGTATAATAAAAAGAAAGAATGAAATGCATAAAACTAAAATAAAAATGAAATTTCTAAAGTACATTTTTTTAAACATATTTTTAAATTGTTCTGATTTTTCTTAAGACACAATTTCTCAAGTATTTAAAAATCCTGGCAAAGTCAGCAGAAAACATAAATTATTATTTTGATGAAAATTCAAATGTTATTCTTTTAACCAGTTCTTATGTTACCAAGAGTAGTTATCTTATGAGAATTTCATTATTATAAAGAGATTCTGATTTATATAAATGAACCAAACTTTAGCAGACTTTAACTATTTTGCACTTGCCATCTTAAGTTCCCTCCCCCACACCCCCTCTTGTGATGATACACTTGTACCTTTGAGATGTTCTTAAGCTTCCCGGTTTTGTCCCCACCTTTTCTTTTCCCAGTTTTGAAAAATCCCATCATTTTATCCTAGGGAGAGAAATCTTACTTTACCACACAAAAATACTTTCCTGTCCCTAAGTGCCCTCTGCCTTTACGCTTTCTTAACTGTATAGTCTCATATTCTGTCCATATCTTTCTCAACCTTCAGTTGTTTTGTGCTTAATATAACAAATTACATTCACGATCTGGTCATGCAAAAGAGCAACATGACAAATGCACCAAGTTATTAAAAGATAATTGATTCTGAATTATGCTTATGGTGCAGAGTAGCAAACTGAGACCACCTGGCTATGCCTTGTCAACATCTTGGCTCTCACAGGACTTAAATATATTATTGGCCAATGACTCCTTTTCTATTTCTTCTCTTGAGATGGCGTCTTGATATGTATCCCCAGCTGGCCTGGAATTCATAGCGATCCTTTTTTTTTCTCAAGAGCTGGGATTGCAGGTGTGAGCCACTATGCCAGACACTGCTTGGATATTTTAAAAGGCTCTCTTGCACACCCTCCTTCTCTTTTAATCACACAATCTAGCAGTTATAGGAATGCTACAGTTCAGAAAAAGCTGGGCAACTTTACCAAGCCTTTCAACAATGTTGCAGAGAAAAACTATGTTAGCATGAGCAAGAGAATGCAGAAAGAAGAGAAGTAGAAACTCTGAAGTCTTTAGATGGCCACCTTATAGTTGCAGTTGGGTATGCAAAAGAAACTCGGAACTGTGAAGAACTGAGGGAGAAAGCAAATGGCTACTTTGTGTACATACTTGCTACTGGATCCAGTGAAAGCTGTCTGGAACCAGCCCACTTGTTCTCTTCCTAATATTTCATTTCATCCAAGAACTTTTCTAGGACAACCTGTAACCTGTGAGGCAACACCCATGGGTTCCTTGCTGTGGGCTCTACCCTGCCATTATTGCTTCTGAGACTGACTCGTACCATGCCCTACGCTTCATAACTTTTGGTGACTGAACCATAGCTGCAGTGTAGTCCCCAGGTTAGGAAAGCCTTTTTTTCTGTCACTGAATGAGATGGTTCACATTAGGTCTCTAGCTAAGCATAACACTAGGCCAAGTCTCACTGTTGGACTCCTAGTTTGGTTCAGGAACTGTTTGTTCCTTGTCTACTTACGTCTTGCACATTTGCAATGTCAAAAGTTTTACAAGGGGCTTTGGGAAAATGACTAAGTGTCAGGAAGTTCTCAGGGCTCTGACACCAGAAAAAGAAGAACAGTGAGGCTACATGGTGTTATGGAGTATGCAAGGCACCATGGGTAGCCGCAGAGAGTGGAAGAGCAGAAGCTGCAATTGGACACTTGCAAAGTGGTACCCAGAGGGAGTACTTGCCCATTTTAATGTGTTTGGGATCAGAAGAAATCATGATTGATGAGATTAGCTTCTCTGGGTGTCACCCCAGAGTTGGTTCACGTAAATAGGGTCTCAGGTAACCTGTCTGCATTTATCAGGTCATTGGGGGACGGGTCCCTTGTGATGCTGTCCTACTGGGAAAAACCCTATCTAGTCTGGGAATGGTGTATAGGAACTCACTTGTTTACCTATTTTTGACATCTAAAATATTCCTAGTACTGACTGTGTCTTTGTTTAGAAATCAAGGGAGCAGAGGTGTTGAAGTAGGGTACGGCTGAAGATCATGAGAGCGCACGAGGCTAAGCGACAGGTGGTTGTGGGAAGACCCAGCCCAACTCCACTGATCTCTTGATTCAGGGACAGCTTCCCAATCAAGACCGCTACTGGATGAAGGTTGTCTTTGAAATCACACAAGAAAAGAATCTTAGAGCATGCTCTCCCTTGGAGTTAAGTAGATTCTGCTGGGGTTGGCCTTGGAGGGGACCTCAGATTCTGCATTTCTGACAAGCGCTAAGTGCTGTTGTTGCTGTTCTCTGAACCACATTTTGAGTGACAGGTTAGACTGCTGGGGAAAAATTGGCAAAAATTCAGCCATTTTTAGCTGAATTTTAATGCTGTGGGCACAGAGTTCTACCTGAAAACTTTTGGCTTCTAGACAGTAGGCAGGAGTGATCAGATAAATACCAGTTAAGTATTTGTTCAAGTTGTCATTTGAAAACTAAGACTTTGTGAATGACATAAACTCGAGTAAGAAACTGGGGGACAATGGAGAGGTTAAGGACTAAACCAACCCACAGTCCCCTCAGGGACATAACAAGCATCTTGAGAGTGTGCAAATACTGTGATGATTCTGTCTGGGTATTCCTTTTTGCCTTAATTGGTTTAGGACATAACTTCCGTGTGTGTGTGTGTGTGTGTGTGTGTGTGTGTGTGTGAGCATGTGTGTCTGTGTGTGTGTGTGTGTGTGTGTGTGTGTGTGTGTGTTTGCGTGCACATGCCTGTGTGCCTATGCACATGCTGTGTGAGTGAACATGTATGTGGGTGTATGTGGAGCTCTAAGGTTGATATCTAGTCTCCCTCTGAATGCTCAGTTCAGTCAGCTTCTGGGGCCTGCTTCCCTCCCTATGCCCCCACCCTGTTCTCCTGAGGCCACAGGTACAGGCAAGCAATCACATGCTTGATTTGTTTTTCATGGGTCCTCATGCTTGTATGGCAGGTACTTCATGGACAGAGTCATTTCTCCAGCCCAGGATCCAGATTCTTAAACTGGAGAGTACAACTGGATAGCTAAAGGTGGAGATTGTGAAGGAGAGCAAACAAGATTGACAACGGAAAAATGTTTCTGAATATGTGATAGCCAAAATCAATTCCGGATTAATTATAAAATGACTCTGGAGTGTTTCTGGCAGCACTCACCCGTGCTGTCTCATATCACGTGACTCTGTTGCAGTCTTGATTCTGAAATTACAGCATTCATTTGGTACTGTGCATGTTACCACAGCCCCTAACACCAACGAATGGTGCCTGCAATGCCTTGGCCTAGATTCAAGAGATCTGTACACTATGAATTACAGTTTTTATGGTTTATACAAACTTATTGTCATAGAAACATGAGGACTTAAGTGCAGAAAGCAAAATCTTAATATTTTTCCTCCACCGTTTTCATCAGGTTAGCATCACATTAGCGTGTCTTTACATTGTATTGTGTTAGATGTTTGCGTTCCTGAACTGAATTTCTCACAATAAATTATTAAGGAAATTTTGTCTTGGAATTAGGACAGCATTTTCAAAAAATTTAAAATGGCACTAAGCATGCTTTCGCCATTTTGTGCTATGTATTTGTGCAAAGTAAAATTCTCAGCATTGACCATAACAAAATAAAAATATTCATCAACTCTGGAATATATTGAAGATGTTCTTTCAGTATCAACTAGCTGAGAGTTACTACTTTATGTAAATTAAGCAGACACACCCACCTTGTTATGCAAATCACCTTTAATAAATGATAAAATTACATTCATACCAAATAATTGATTTAATTTCTGATTTGTTATCATTATATGCTTCATGTACTTTTATATATTAATGATCATATAAAAATTTTCAGGTCGTGACAGGAAAATTTTAAGAAGTTTGCTTTAGAGCACACTAGGTCTTTTAGACAGACTCAGGTGAGAACCTTAGGCTAGAGACTGAGAATTGGTGGGTCATCAGGCGTGGTTTCAGGTCTTCAGGAGAATAGCCTTTCACTTCATCCACACTATCTCAGGCCCTCTGGTGATCAGTGTGATGCAGGTTTCCCTCCATCACAGAACTTCCCAGGAAGCTGACTGAGGTAAAGGGTCGAGGTTGGGTGTCCTCTTTCCCCATTCAGATTGGCTGCTCTTGCTGAGGAGTTCTGTTGAGAAGGATGCTGAGGTTGGTTTGTGACTCATCAGTTCTGCCTACTGAGGGGGTAGGCCTGAGCCATGTGCGGGATCACTTCTCTCTGGGCTTAGATAGCCGAAGAGTATGTGGAAGAGCCGCAGGGCATCGTTAGTTAGACCGGCTATCCCTGAGCTCCACAACCAGGAGCATCACCCCTTTGTTAATTATGGTCTTCCTCTTTTTTAGCCACTGAACCTGCATCTGAGTAAACAGACATTTTCAGCTTGTAGAATAATCTCTAATTACCCAGTCAGATATGATTTTGTTTGATGTCTTCTCGTTCTTATTATCTATCCTATGCAGTGTGCATTTCTGAAAAGTCAATAGATTCCTGGCTAAATTAACAAGAACAAGTTAGTTTGTCTGGCTGGCTTGCTTTGAAACAATAAGCCTGCGTGCGTCTTAAAGGGCAGAAGGCTGTCACCTGTCACCCTGAGTAGATCACTACTGTGCAGAGCACCTTGTCTTGTTCCCACTGTAAGCTGTGATATGATCCAAATTCCTGCTGGGGAAGCTACACTGACAGGTGATGAAGGTTTATGAGGCAATTTTCAAACATTCAATAAAATTCTTTTCAGAGATTGAAGGGAAGGCATCTAGTTACATTGTGCTTGGTCTATTTTCTCCAGGGTCATTTCTTCAGACTGAAAGTAATAACCTACACGAA
This sequence comes from Cricetulus griseus, assembly GCF_003668045.3. Classification (NCBI taxonomy): domain Eukaryota; kingdom Metazoa; phylum Chordata; class Mammalia; order Rodentia; family Cricetidae; genus Cricetulus; species Cricetulus griseus. The sequence goes on along the minus strand of NC_048596.1, from coordinate 7,235,609 downwards.
GATAACTTTGAAACTTTAGTGAGCCATGCAAATGAGCTCAGAATTGAACTCTCTTTTGATGGCCAACAATGGTTTCTTTGATGGAAATTATATTTGCTCATCTGGGTGTGTGATTCTGAATTGTACACTTTCTCCCACGAACTGGTTTCCCTGAGAAAGCCATTATCCTGGCTGAGTCTTCATGTTTGTCACCTATAAGTTGGAGACAAGAACAACCACCTCTGGTTTGGTGTGGATATCCAGTATTCAGAATCTATGATGACATTTCCTATACTCCTGATAATACAAATACCCAGCAAATGGGATTTTTCTTTTTTGTTTGATGGAAGGTCTTACTGTGTTTTACTTTTATCTGATATTCTTTTTGGTCTTAACAATGAGAGTAGTTCCTGAATGTGATACTCTCATGGTGGAACTTCTGGTAGAACAAAATGTGAGTAGAATGCAGAAGGGATAACACCTAAGGCCAGTTGGGTGGAATGGTAAAGTAGTTCAGGATTTGCTTAAGGAGGCAGAGGCAGGAGCTGAGCAAAATTTCAATGGATTACCAGGTTCTTAGAGTCCATGTCTCACTTGGTCAGAGGTGAATGATGTATGATATAAGAAGGTGTATGTTTTTATTTGTTTGTTTGTTTTGGTTTTTTGAGACAGGGTTTCTCTGTGTAGCTTTGGAGCCTATCCTGGCACTCACTCTGGAGACCAGGCTGGCCTCGAACTCACAGAGATCTGCCTGCCTCCAGAGTGCTGGGAGTAAAGGAGTGCGCCACCAATGCCCGGCAAGGTGTATGTTGCAGATGCTTAGAAATACGTTATCTGATGTTTCTCTTATTGGTTCATGAATAAAACACGGATTGAGTGATTGGCCAGACAGGAAGTGATATAGCTGGGTATATTGCTTTCTTCTCTGAGGAGACACTTAGAGTTGTCATGTAGTGGAGGAAGAAGTAGGAGGTCTGGACTCTTCTCCGGTAAGATAAGACCACATGGAAATACTTAGATTGATAGAAATGGGTTAATAATTAAGACAGAGCTAGCCAATAAGAAGCTCTAGTCATTGGCCAACAGTGTCAATGTGCTTCCGTGGGCTGTAGAGGGTGGTGGGAGCAGCTGAGACAAAGAAACATTCAGGTTACAGTTATCCAAACATGAATCCAAGACAAATTAGGGTCTAGATGGTAGTGCTTTATTTATTAACCCATCAGTCTGTTACATCATTCATGTCTCATTTACTTGCCCCTTTTTGTGGGCTAGACACTGTCAACCCTTGCCTCTAAGAACCTTGAGAGTGGAGTGTGGTAACGATGATACCACACAGCATGTCTCTGCTTAAGTAGGGCAGCAGAGATGAAGCTTCATGAATAACTTCAGGCTCTAAAACAAGCACTTTTCTATTAGAATTATATCTCACCTCATTCCATTATCTTTTGGATGGATATAAAAAAGTGTACAGTGAGAAGGATTGCATACCTCAGCCTCACTATGTCCCTAAATTCAGGGAAACCCTTGCTATGGGATTTCACGTTTTTTGCCTGTCTGGAGGGCAACCATAAGTAATCATGGAATACTGAATGCCATTTGATTGGCAGAAACAGATTTTTTTGGCAGTATGAGATTCCTCAGGACATAGAAGTTAGACATACTCTGGGTCCTAAAGTGATCATCTACAGAAGTCTTTTAATTAAGAGATGAAATGAAAATATCACATGAATACAGAATGAAGTAGTGCAGCTGCCCCTGTGTCCACCAGAAAAGGATAGGAAAAATTATGGACCACGTCACTGAGCCATGGTGTCAGGAAGCCTTCTACATTCAAGAGAGCAAATGACCCCTGTCCTCAGTTCTTATCTGGTCATGTACCCAGAGGAGACCATGTGCATAGGGCTAGTAATCCCAATACCCCTGGTTAAAGGGACCAAATTCACACAACATTGTCCAAACTCAGGTCTAGAATACTCATAGCTAAGATTTTATGCATTCCCAAATTAAAATGATCCCCATGTCTCTATAGTACAAACATACATCTAATTCTCTCCCAGGATTTCACTTCACAAGTAACGAGTATCTCTATTTTACACCTATGGAACACATCGTCTTGGTGATGATGGAGGAAGTGTGGGAGCTACAATTTAGGGCAGCAATGCCAGCAACAAGAAAGCCAACTGCAACTGATTAGGCAGTCAAATTTGAAAATAGAGTGTCAGAAAGAGCAATGTCTTTCTTCAAGGGTTATGATATGCACTCAGTGCAAGCAGGCCAGTGCCTACCACCTCTCCATTCTCATCCTTCATTCTCACCATATTAGGCTGAAGTCTCCTTGTTTGCACCTCAAAACCTCAGCCCTTCTGTGGATCTCAAAGGTTTGATGGTCATTGTAATTTATGCAAACAGGAGAGGATTCTTCCAACTCCTGTACCACTCATTAACACACTCATTTATGAGATGGTTACTGAATCCCCCTCAGCCCAGGAAGATGACTATCTTAGTTAGGGTTTCTATTGTGGTGAAGAGACACCATGACCACAATAACTTATTGTTAAAAAAAACCATTTAATTGGAATAGGTAGCTTACATTTTCAGAGACTCAGTCCATTATCATCATGACAGGGAGCATGGAGGCTTGGAGGCAGAAATGGTACTGACTACATCTTGATCAGAAGGCAACAAGAAGTGGACTGTGACACTGAGTGATGGTTAAGCAAAAACAGATCTCAAAACCTGCCCCACAATGAACACTTCTTTCAACGAGGTCATACATATTTCAACAAGGCCACAGTGCCTTATGAGCCTATAGGGGCCAATAACATTCAACTACCACAATGAGTGATGCATATTTTAGTAAACATATGACTGAGAAATCCAGCATCCCCAGAAAAACATAGAAAGAATGTCCAAGAGGCATAAAATACAAGTTTGAGGAGGTAAGAAACACAGATGGTCTTCCACGACTACAGGTTTCACAACCATGGATTCAACCAACATTTCTTTGGAAAAATGTGGGCATATGGGGGTGCAGGGATTACCCAAAGGGAGATTATGAAAGGCCATGTGGAACCTATCTCACAACTGAACCTAAAATAAGATGAAGAATGGTAGAACCCTTTTGAAAAGAAGGAAGAGGGGATGAAGGATTAGGAAGGATGAGTGCAGGGAATGGGTGGGGGGAAGTGGCAGTGAGTGGGTTAGCCAAAATGAAGGATTTGTGAAAACACCTTAGGGAAACACACTAATTCGTAAGACAGTTATAAAATACAACTTTAAAAAAGAGCCCCAGTTGAATTACCCAGCATGGATGAACAATGTTACTCCCAGAAGACATGGGTTATGAAGTGGACATCACAGGACAAGGCATGAGATGCCTCCCCAGAAGATACCTGTCAAGGAGGCCCCAGAAATCTCTGAAACAACAGTCTATTGCCATTGCCCTTAGTTGCTGCTCTCAAACTTCCTCACAGAGGCTTCTTTTGGCAGTGGCCATCAGTCAATTGAGAGGCGTGTAATTGGTCAGAGCGCCGAGAATGAAGACCGAGGACTCACCTCTAAATGGTACCTTTATATTAACTCCATCACTACCAAGGCTCAGCAACATTGTGAAAGAAGAGACAGAAATAATGTAAGAGCTGGAGGATGGCGAGAAGCACTGTGAAGTGTTGCCTTTTGCTTGTGACATCACTGTCATAATCATGAACTCTCAGTATTTGTGGCAATCTGCAGAAGACCCACAGAAGGTCAAGTCAGCCAAATACAAGCACTGATGAGCTGGATGTCCAGGTCCCACACCATACTGAGGAGCTATGGACAGTGAGTAATTGTTGGTGCAGAAAGAATCTTTATTATGGAAGATGCAGGCACTTTTTGGTGTCTCACATTCAGTGGATGGACCCATGGTCATGTACATTATGGGACACACTAACAGAACTTTAGCAGTTATAAGAACAAGCCATGATGGGGGCTGTGGGAGCAACTGAAAGGAGAAAATGATGGGTAGATACGATTGTATTTCATTGTATACATGTATGAAATTCCCCAAAAATAAATTTAAAAAGAAAATTAGAAGAGTACAAGTCAAATTTTTGAAAAACAAATATAGCAATATAAATATACCTTTACACAGCATAATGACATTTATGTATCATTTACATTGATTTGGTATGAATGATTTGAAGTACACAGGGGGATATGTTTAGGGTACATGAAACTGCAATCATTCTGAATACAATTGCAAGAATTTTCATATTCATTGGGTATTGTAGTTTAGATATGTAGTTTATCTTCCCAAGGCTTTTATGTTGGTGTCTTGACCCCTGTACTAGTCAGGGTTCTCTAGAGAAACAGAACTATGGAATAAATCTTTCTCTGTATGTATAGAAATGGTATTTATTAGAATGACTTACAGGCTGTGATCCAGCTAATTTCAACAATGGCTGGCTAAGAACCCAAAGTCCAAGAACCCAGAAAGTTGCTCAATCTATGAGGGTGAATGTCTCAGCTGGTCTTCAGTAAGTGCTGGAATCCTGGAGAAGTAGGCTCTAATGCCAGTCAAGAAATGGACTTTCTAGGAAGGCAAAAGCAAGCTAACAAGGAGAGAACTTCCATCTTGTTTTCCATGTCTGTATCTAGGCTTCCAGCAGAAGATGTGGCCCAGATTAAAGATGTGTCTTCCTTCCTCAAGGACAGGATTAAAACATTGTGTCTTCCTTCTTCAAAGGTCCAGAGTAGTAATGGATATACCCACTTTAAACCAAGCAAAACAAATCCCTCACAGGTGTGACCTCCATTTTCTGGATTCCATTTAATTCCAGAAGTAGTCAAATTGACAACCACTAATCCATCACAACCTTCCACATAGCAAGATTAGAAGCCAGGCTTTCTAGGACTGATTGAGTCCTGAAGGCTCTGACCCGATGAATGGATTGCTAATTGATGGGTTAACAATTAAAGGACTATAGGATGTTGGAAACTTTGATAGTGGGAATTGTTTGGAGAAAGTTGACCGCTTGGAGAGGGATATGTTTTCTCCAGCCTCCTTCTTGCCCTGTCTCTTGGTCTCCTGTCACCAGTGAAGTGACTCATTTTCTCCTCCACATGTTTCCTGCCATAGTGTTCTGCCTCACTGCTCAGGGTTCCAAAAGTAACAGAGCCAAATTCCCAAGGCCTGAGACTCTACAACATGACTAAAACATGGAAGATCCAGGAACCGATCCACCAGGGGAGCCCAGGGACATCATAAGGGCATGTCTTCTGTCATTCCGGAGAGGCTTGTGAGAGAGGCATGTGATTAATTACACCCAGCAACCATACCATATGTATGTTTCCTTTCTTGCTAATTGCAGCTAGTTGCAGGATCACTGAGCATATTGCTCTTGGCGAATGTCAGGGCATTTCACTGGATTCCCCTTGGTTCTCTGTGAAGCCACAATTAACCTCACTAATTATTCCCTTCACGCATGTGCTTCACTTAATGAAGAACCAAACTAATAAATGTTGATCTTTTAAAAACTTTCCCCCCAAAAGCCATCTTGGCTGCCATCCATGTAGCACCAACAATGACTCCTTGAATAAAATCATGAGTATCAAATGCATCCAAAATTGCTGGGGGCATGGGATTGCATTGGCACTAAGCCATGCGCACATGTAGTTGGATATAATTTGGAAGATTTTCTATTGGGTCAAGCAGGCATTTCTTCAGCAACTGATCTTTAGCAATAACTAGTGATGTCATTGGCATAAAAAAAGATGTGTATCAAGGACCAGGATAAAAAGACAGCTCATTGCAAATAAACAGGAGTCCAACTCAGGTGCCAATAATACTGTTAGAATTTATCAGAGTATTGTGTCCCTTAGAATACAGGTAACAATATTGAAAGCATACTCTATCTTAACCTCCCTGACTTCTGTCAAGATGTCTGCTGTAGTTAGAATTTTATGTCCTTCCAGCTAGCTCCTAAATAACCACACAGAGACTTACTATTAATTACAAATGTTTGGCCAATAGCTTAGGCTTTTTATTAGTTAACTCTTACATCTTAAATTAACCAACAACTTTTATCTATGTTTTACCATGTGTCTTGGTACCCTTCCTTAGTACAGCGTGCTCAGCTTGCTTCTCCCTGTGTCTCCAGGTGAGTCTGCCCTTCTTCATCCAAGAGTTCTCTCCCTGTCTTTAAGTCCTGCCTAACCTTTTCCTGCTAGTCATTGGCCATTTAGCTCTTTATTAAACCAATGAGGGCAACACATCCTCCCAGTGTACAAAAATTTATTCTACAACATTTTCCCTTTTTTATTTAATTAGAACAGAAGTGTTTAACTTTAGCATGGTAAAACTATATACAACAAAAACAGTTATCAAGTGAAAATTAGTTACAATATCCAGTTCATTTGTATTTGGAAAATTTAGAGAATATACTCTATCTTTGTGACTCTAAAGTTTTATACCTAATTTACTTTTTAACATAACTAAGGAAAACTATAAGTTTAACTATTTAGTTTTAAATCCATCTAAGACTCCAGAAGGATGTAATATTGCCTAACAACAGAGACATTTGTCTGCCTGCATAGTCACTCAAAGTTTCTGTGCAATGTTGGGTTATCTATCTTTGTCCTGCAGGCCTAATATATCTGACAGACATTTCTGAGAAGTGGGGAATTTTGAAGGACTGACATACCTTGTCTTGGCAAAGTTTGGCAGTCATTTTCTTTTGTGTTCTGTTTTCCAATTTGGACAGCATGCTGTCAGCAGTGGAGTTAAGGACAGTTTTTTGACCAAAAAACTTTTGGCTTGCTTTTGCCATAAAGAAAGCAAACTCCATATGGAGGTTCTTCAATGCCCATCATCTTCTCTGAAGTAGATTGGTGTTGTTAAGAGCAGACATGTCTCACTGTCGTAAAAAGCCTCAGATTATTAGACATATTAAATGCCATATTCTGTAGGTCTAGGAGGTGTTAGAAAACCATCTATCTATCTAAATATATTTGCTTAACTTTGAAAACATAACTAATATGATTACAAGTTTGATTATTATAGATGACTGCTAACCTGCATTTCTTTATTATATATTACATTTTTAATGAGCTGCATAAGAACAATACCCCCCAAAAGAGTAGGAATATACATTCAATATAAAAGAAATAACTTTAAATTTGTGTCAGTAAACCCAAATCTACACCAATGTAAAATATTTTGAGATTTATAGTTGCTTTTTGCATTAAAGTAGATTCAACAATCTACCCTTTTTCCTATCATTGTTATACCCCCTTTTTCTTCAGAAAGAGATCCTTGAATCTAACTCCTTTGTTTAGCTTTTTCTCTGATTATGACCAATAACAACTTGTAACCAATCCCCTATAAATGATGACAAATATCCATAACTCCACTGAATGGCCAAAACATGCCACCCCATCTCTTGGGAATTTGGGCATTGTGTTTTCTAGAGTGCCCCCTATTGTCTGTGGGTGCTGGCGTCTTTGAGGGACCTTGAGAAATTTAGGATAATGGTCCAGTCCTAGCTGGAGTAGTCTGTGAGTCTGGACCATCTCAGCCAGGAGCTTCGAAGCTGTTCTGGATGCAGAATGCTGAGGAAACTGCAACAGATGCACTCTGAGAGGCTGAATCACCTGGGCTACCCATTTTCATTGATGTTTTGTTCCTTGTTGTGAAAACACATAAACTTTTAAAGGTAGCATATATATCTGCATTAACACAAGAATAAACTGTGCATTGAACATAAGCCAGCCAATGATGATTTCTTGTTCTTTGTTCGAGCAGGTAAAATATACATCACCTGTTTTATAGTTTTTCTAGGTTTATTTATTTTTTTGTCTATAGCCAGGATTTTCAGGAGTCTTCCCCAATCAAATCTGATTTCTATTAGCTAGGAAGGAATCCATAGCCTTTTGTTTTCAGTGGAAACCAAAGCATAACCTCTTCTCCAATGCAACATATGTTTTATTTCTATTTTGTAGTTAAAACAGTTTTTAAATATATTGGTTTGTTTAATTTAGGAGCTCCCATAATCCCATGTCTCTAAGCAGCTACTGTTTGTTCCATCAGCAATCAAAAAATTTTAGGTTGATCCAACACCATACAGGATCCAGACTCACTGCGTATTTCCAGTCTCTATATGGCTTAGTCTTCTTTACTGTTTTACTTCTTTGTTTAAAGACATTGTTACTTTTAAACTATTTTTCTATGACTGTCTATATCCCTTTTCTTTTCTTAAGCCTATGTACATTTTAAAGCACACTTGTGCCCTGTTTAGGATCTAGGTCTGTCTTTATTGAGCACCTGAAGTGTCCTCTGCTCACATTAGACAAATCTTAAACTGCTATGTCAGCCACTGGCATGGCTCCACTTATTGCATGGTGCTGGTGCATGGCGCTGGCATATGATTCTGGTATATGGCTCTGGTGCATGGTGCTGGTGCATGTCTCAGCTTAGTGCTTGGTGCTTGTGCATGGCGCTGGTGCATGGTGCTGGTACATAGCTCAGCTTAGTGCATGGCACTGGTGCATGGTGCTGGTACATGGTTTGCAGCCCACAGGCAATCTCTGTACTGCCACGGATGAGCCTATTGGAGAGACTTTGGTCACAGGGAAGCCACATTTGACTCTTTTTTAAGCTTTCTCGGGCCTTATGTGAATATATGTGCCAGACGCTGGGTGCAATGTGTTGGTAGAAATTTTTGCCCTGCCAGCCAGGTCTCAAATAACCACACAGATACTTATGATAAATTATAAATAATCAGCTCATAGCTTAAGTTTGCTATTAACTTGCTCTTATATCTTAAAGTAAGCCATATTTTTATTTATGTTCTACTATGTGTCTTTGTACCTTTCCCCAGTACAGTGTACTGAGTCTCCTGTGTCTCCTGGGGACTCCACCCTTCTTCATCCCAGAGCTCTCTTCCTGTCTGCAAGTCCTGGCCAACCTCTTCCTGCCTAGCCATTGGTCTTTTATTAAACCAACAAGAGCAAAATATATTCACAGTGTTCAAAATGATTTTTCCACAACTGTCTATGAATCTCCAGATTCTCACGTGTGTATGTGTTTGTGGAGGCTTGTGTGTGTCTATGGGTATGTGGGGTTTGTATGTGCATTCTTTTGTGTGCATGTGTTTGAGTACGTGTGTGTGTGTGTGTGTGTGTGTGTGTGTGTGTGTGTGTGTGTGTGTGTGTGCATGTTCTTGGGGGAGGCTTGTGTGTGTGTGTGTGATCTTGTATGTGTCCACTTGCATGTGTGTGCTTGTGGAAGGTTGTAGGGGGCTTTGTGTGTGTTTATGTGTGTAATTATATGTGTGTGTATATATGTATAGGTGGCATCATACATGCTATCTGCTTTGGGTTCTAATGTCTGTGTATCTCACCTTTACCTTGTGTTGCTTTTATTTGATTTAAGTTGTCATATTTAATTTATACAAGTACACACAAATATTCATGCATATATACCTTCCTAGAGCATCCTGGAGAATAAGAACTTAGGATTGCCTCGTATCACATCACCCCAAACAAGCTCCAGTGGAAACATTAGCAATGTTATCTTTAGACAGCCTTTGGGCTCCTCAGTCTGCAGAGTTCCCCATCTTATCTAGTTTCTCTGTGTCACCTTGTGGGAAATAACATAGTTTTCTCTGTCTTTTGCATAGCAACTTAATAACACTCTGAAATATTTGTGATCTTCTTCCCTAAGTGCATTAATAAAAACTTCTCCCACAATACAAGAAGAAGACAGAGAAAAGCAAGAAGGAATTCTCTCTTCACCTTGAATTCTTGTGCCGTTTGCCAGCCTGATAGCACTTTTCAGCTCAGCCCTTGCACAGTGTATCCTCCCAGCCACCACTTAAAATCCCCAGAGCTCCAGTGAGGTCCCTAATATACCAAACCTCTTCAGGATTGCAGTGACCTTGTGAGCTAGACAGGGTGGACAGTTTTCTGGGCACATTTTATAGATTTGCTAACTGAGCAGCCTGGTTATGAAGACCTGAATGCTTATAGCTCATTCTTAGTAAACAGAGTGTTCATTTCTGCTGTCCCTCACCCTCAGTGAGGACGAGAGACAACAGAAAGCATGGGGCCATTCAATGTGATCCGTTATCTCGATCTCTCTCCTCCAAATGCCATCTTGCTGTGAGGAAATGCTCCTGGGTAGATGAAGCAGAGTGTGAGGAAGCCATCTGCTTTGGGTATTTGCAATATTGCTCAAGATCAACACTATGATCTTGACCCCTGTTGTTCATATAATCCCTCCTCCCTCTCTTCAACTGAACTCTTGGAGCTTGGCCCAGTGCTTGGCTGTGGATCTCTGCGTCTGCTTCCATCAGTTACTGGATGAAGGCTCTATGATGACAATTAGGGTAGTCAGCAATCTGATTAAAGGGGAAGGCCAGTTCAGGCACCCTCTCCACTATTGCTGGGAGTCTTAGCTGGGCTCATCCTTGTGGGTTCCTGGGAGTTTCCCTGGCACCAGGTTTCTCTCTAACTCCATAATGGCCCCATATATCACGATGGGGGAACATGTAGAGACAGGTGATCTGAGCTTGTGGGAGCTCAGGGACTCTGGACAGACAGGGAGGGAGCTGGCATGAGACTGACCCAAGCCCTCTGCATCTGGACAAGAGTTATGAAGCTTGGTCTTTTGTGGGGCCCCTAGCAGTGAGACCAGAAGCTCTCCCTTATGCATGAGCTGGCTCTTTAGAACCTACTCCTTATGGTGGGTTGCCCTGCCCAGCCTTGATGCAAGGGGGGGAGTTTGGTCCTGCCTCAACTTGATATGCCATGCTCTGTTAACTCCCATGGGAGGCCTCATTCCTTCTGAATGGAGATGGAGGAGTGGGTGGGATGAGAGAATGGGAGGAGAGGATGGAGGAGAAACTGTGGTTGGTATATAAAATAAATAAAAATTCAATAAAAACAAAACAAAAATAAAATAAAACAAAAAGACCAACACTATGAAATTTTTATGTTAATTAATTACTGTAGAGGGAAGAACTGCCTTATTCCTTATCATACATCTAACAACAACCTTGCCCTTACCCACATCTGAGAAGGGTGCAAACAGCATACCACAAATGGATAAAACTAGAAAAGTTTTGAAATTTGTGTTTCTTTTTTAATTGAAAAGAGGTCATGTGACTTCAAGTTGGAGGTACAAGATAAAGCAAGTCATAAAAACATGAGAAGGCACTCTTTCCCCAAGATGAGCTGTTACAATTTTTGCTACACATAGCTTTTTGGTTTGTTTGTTTGAACAAATGGCTCAAGTGATGCCAAGAACTCCAGTCCATTTCTGGAGAAGACGAGGTATTTGAACAGCTTGACATTGGAAGGCATAAATTGTCGGAGAGAAAAGTGTGAGCTGGAGAGATTTGTAAATGTGGCAGACAGTAATCCTGGTATTTCTTGTTAATTGTTTTTCTCAGGCAAGAGACTTTCTGTGATTTACATTGTGGAGCGCAGTGAGGGCTGAGCCAGACAGCTCATCACCTCCAGAGGAGATGAGTGGGGACATGACAGCTGCTTGGGAAATGAGAGGGGAATCAGGACAGCATGCTCTGCTGCCTCGGAACGTCTCATCTTTTCCAGAATGTCAGCAGTGCTGCCATGTGCCCTGGGGGACAAGTGGGTAGAACAGAGACCTGTATTCAACAGCTGCAAAGTAAGTGGCAAAACCCCTTTCCATGCAAGAGCTTCAGAGTGCTGTAGCCCTTCCCGGTGAGGACCCTGGCAAACCTGTGTGGGGAGGAATGGAGGGAGAAGCAAGAGATATGAGAAGGAATAGAAAGAGTTCTGCCAAATGGGAAAACCTTTGGTTAGTGCACGTGCAATTCGCATCTCTTCTCCACATCAAGACTGATGTCAAGTGCCTTCCTTGGCTGCTCTCCATCCTTTTATTTAATTTTAATACAAGGTCTTGAAGTGGCATCTTGCATTGCCAGTGAACTTGTAACAGTGGCCACACATGTTGGGCGTGGGTTCAGGGACGGATGTGGCCCTTTTAAGGGAGAGGAGCTGAGGGTGCATGCTCTCTTGGGTCACAGAGAGCATCAGAAGGGCAGGAGTACATCTTCTAGAGCAGGAAACCCATGGCTCCTCTACCTTGAAAGGGTCATGTCTGCACCTGAAACCACGCCCAAAGGGTGTGGCTGCTACTATAAGTTCACTGACAAGGCAAGATGCCACTACAAGATCTCTCACCAAAGCTGAGGCTGATTGAGCACCAAACTCTAGGAATCTTCCCATCTCAGTCTCCCCAGTTTCTGGATTGCAGATGGACACCACCACACCCAGCTCTTTTGTGTGAGTACTGGGGATCTGAGCTCAGGTCTTCATGCTTAAGTATACATACATCATATCTTAGCCATGTCCCAGCCCCTTGTGCAGCATGAGTCAGTGTCAGGGGGCAGTGGAGGGCATTCGGGGTGGGGGGGGGGGTAATAGGAAATGGTCAGGGCGTCTCCCAAGCCTGTGCTCCTTTGTTTGTCTGTTCAAAAGGTGCACCTCTTATCTGCAGCCTCAGGGATGAAGTATGCCCTGCATGTCCTGTCTGCATGTTCTATCTGTGTGTCCTGTCTGCATGTCCTGTCTGCATGTTCTATCTGTGTGTCCTATCTGCATGTCCTGTCTGCATGTTCTATCTGTGTGTCCTATCTGCATGTCCTGTCTGCATGTTCTGTCTGTGTGTCCTATCTGCATGTCCTGTCTGCATGTTCTATCTGTGTGTCCTATCTGCATGTCCTGTCTGCATGTTCTGTCTGTGTGTCCTGTCTGCATGTCCTGTCTGCATGTTCTATCTGTGTGTCCTATCTGTATGTCCTGTCTGCATGTTCTATCTGTGTGTCCTATCTGTATGTCCTGTCTGCATGTTCTGTCTGTGTGTCCTGTCTGCATGTCCTGTCTGCAGACAAGTAGGTTCACAGCCAGAGGTTCTAGGTGGCAGTCAGAAGGGGTTTGGGAAAGATGCCTATGGGTGAATTTGTGCTTAGGATTGGACCAAGGAATCCTTAGGGTCAATAGGACATTGAGAGACAAGTAGTGGCATTGATAAGGTGCATTAGTCTGGGCAATGACAGTGTTTCAGAGTTTCCTTCACAAGGGGCTCTGTGTCAGAGGACGTTCAGGTCTTATAATGTGACAGTTAAGCAACAATGATTCCTTTTGGAAGAAAGTCATGATCATTGATGGCATCAGATGGATGCTCTGCTACTTTTGACTTTGATTCCCGGTTTAACTGTGTTATACTGTTAATGCTGTGCTCATCTTGCCGATGGCTGGTGCCTCTTTGATCCATGAGGGAGGGACAGTATCTCTGATGGCCTTGATGTTGACTTGCAATGGTGTAGCTTTTCCTGGTGAACCTATTTCTATTTACTTCAGAGAGTATAGTGACAGAATGAAGAAAGGATTTCATTCAAGTCTATGTTGGTCAGTCATTGAGTTTACTGAATTTACTTGCAGGAGCACAAACAACTCATGTCAGGCATTCAACAGCTTCTCTAACCACTACTGATATACCCTTAGGGAGATGTAGGACTCATGAGCCTTGTCTCCTTCTACAAGGGAATGGCTAATGAGTCAAAGTTGTAAAGGTATTTGAATGATCTTAGCTTCTGAAAATAAAACCCACAGTGATTTCCTGTCTCCAAATAAGAGGAAACAGTCACACATTAACCAAGATAGCAGCCTCATGGACTTCTCCATCAGCTTCCTCTTTGAGGTCATCTTTAGAAGCTGGGTATTCTTGGCCTCTCAGGCATCCCCAAGATCCTCAGGTTAGATAGGTTAGAAACCATGGTGTTGCTTCTCTGACTCTTTCAGACCCTCACTTTCCTAGCTCCACCCTTATTACCTATGATCCAAATCTGCAGATAATATTTCGATTTACCACAACATGGAGTTCTTTGTCTCTGAACTCATCCTTGTCACAGAGGGGAGGGTTTCCCAGAGGTCTTTTTACCTTTTTCTAGACTCAAGTCTTTCCATTCAACAAAGAAGTAATTTTCTGTCCCACTAGCTAGCTCCCAAATAACCACATAGATACTTATTATTAATTGTAAAAGCCAGGCTGTTAGCTTAAGCTTATTGCTAACTGGCTTTTACAATTTAAATTAACCCATATTTCTTATCTAAGTTCTACCATGTGGCTTAGATAAGTTTCAATATGGCATGCTTATCTTGCTTCTCCCAGCATCTCTGGTGACTCTACTCTCCCTTATCCCAGCATTCTTCCCCTAACCCCAAGTCTAGCCTAACCTCTTCCTGCCTACATATTGGCCATTTAGCTCTTTATTAAACCAATGACAGCAACATATCTTCACAGTGTACAAAAAGATTATGAAGATTATTCTACACCAAGCTGTTTTTCAAGTGAAGAGCTGAGAAATGGTTCTAAGAGAGTGGTCCTAGGATTCATTTGCCATCCATCCATCCATCCATCCATCCATCCATCCATCCATCCATCCATCCTTTAACAATCAGAAAGAGGAGGGATATGGCAGGGAACGTTCTATAAGCCAAATGCTAATTAATGAATAAAACAGATGTAGCTTTCTCGGAGTTTACATCAGATGAAGAAGAAATGGCAAATGATAAACTTAGGGATGTTAACTTTATTTGTTCATTATGTGCTACTTACTGTAAATGTAAGGTGATAGAGAACTGTGTGGGTAATGGAGAAAGCTATCTAAATGGAGGTAGACAGCCCCAGGAAATGTTTATTGTAGTCGCATGGAGCATAGTATGTTCAACCTGGAGGTAGTAAAGAAATGGGAAAGGATTAGCATTTTTTTCGGGGGGGGGGTGGGTGCAATGGTGACAAGTTTTTTGTTGAAAACCCTAGTTTCTACTTCGAGCCCAAATGAGTGAGGAACTTCAGAACTTCTGAGGCATAGAGCCTGGGGATATAGTTTAGTTGGTAGACTGCTTTCTTAGCATGTATAAAAAGCCCTGGGTTATTCCCTGGCATGACATAGAGTGAGCGTGGTGGTATGTGCTTACTTCCAGGACCCCTCTTTCTTGGATCAGAGTCAGGATCCTTGACTTAGGTAGAGGAGCCTGGGTAGGACTGCAGTTCCCCCTAAGCCAGGCCTAGCTTGCATGATCATTTGCAATGCTGGATGGACTAGCAACTTATGCTAAGCACTGAGCTGCCTGAGGCTTGAAGAGTTTCAAAATCTCTTGCTAAGGAGGGATTTGGTGAGTAAATATCCTCCATCTGGTTATGTGGAGAGCAATTTGCTGTGGGTGTGCCTGTGCTCAGTGTGAGGTCTACTGGTACTTCTCACGCTCTGCTGCTTATCTTTTTGTGATAGTTCAGCAGCTTTCTGGGGGCACTGTTAAGCAGAGGTGCAGGAAACAAGGTTAATCCCTTGACCATCACCTCAGGATCTTGATGACAGGGCTCAAGGGACATCCAGGCTGGTAGTAGAACTGAGGATGTCAAAGGTTTGTATGCATTTGTCAGCTTTATGTAAAAGGGAAGAAAAGTAGAGAGGAGGGAGAAACATTTTTTGGACCTTTGCTGCATACTGGGTTCTATTGTGTTCTCTGAACCCATGAGTGGTGTGAATCACACTGCAAACAATGAGGCAACTGCCTTCAACCCCATTCTACCCAGGAAGACGCTGAAGTTCATACTACATTCCCAGTGACATCAATCAGCAAAAGTAGAATGAGAGTGGGGAGTCTGTCTCATTAGAAGGCTTTTGAGGAAAGTCAAAGCCAATTGCTTTGGCCAAAATAGTTTGCAAATAGGCTTGGCTGGTAGTGGGGCTCTTGATTGGCTACATTCCTCTGCCTCCCGTGTCAATGAGGTATCCCTCTTTATTTCTCTAGAATGAGTTTGCTTACATCAGCAACGTGGAGATTGCAAATTGATGCGCCGCAACTGGCATCTGATTAGCCACGAAGCCAACTTTTCAGAGAGGAATCTTTCACAACATTCATCGTTTGGTTTCTCTGCTGTGGTTTGGGGCATGGACGGGCACCTGTCTGGTGGGAGGGAAGTACAGAAATACTAGTGTCCCCTCGGGCAGTATGTGTGTCTGTGTGTGTGAGAGAGAAAGATGACTGCAGTGATGATGACAACAGTGATGATGTTGGTGATGATGTACACACACTTTGACATAGAAAGCAAACATCCACATGCTTCTAGTCTGCACTAACGACCCTCACACACGTGTCAGCAGCCTCACATGGCTGCATATGTGGTGGGCAAGGAAGATCCCAGTCTTTCTCACTTTGGCTTTTCTTTTCCTAAGGTTTTGAAACCTGGTGTGAACCAGCTCCTTGGAGAATCTTAAACCAGAAATAAACATCCAGACATGGGGGAAGATTCATGTTCCTCTCGCCAGTCACTTGAAATGATAAGTTTTATGACCCAGGAAGACTGTTGAGGCAGGTTATTGCCTTTTGGTGAACTGAAAAGGTAGAAGAAGGAAAAGAAGAAATAGCCTATAACTCATAGCAAGCTGGCAGGCACAGGGAATAGAGCTTTACTTAGAAGACAGAACAGAAAGGTTGATTTTAATGTAACTAATTGCTTACAGACATAACACAGCCTTTACTTGGCATTTAATCAGTGCTCATGGTCTTTTTCTTCCTCCTTATAAGTTCTCAGACTGTGTGTGTCTACTGACTATCAGTCAGCCTTTGGGACCTCAGACAATGTAGTTTCTTACCTGCTATTTTCTCAGCTACGTGCTGCCCTTCTCCTTAGCAGAACAGGCTACCAAGGAGGAAGCCAACTGTACATAAACT
Source organism: Cricetulus griseus (assembly GCF_003668045.3). Taxonomy (NCBI): domain Eukaryota; kingdom Metazoa; phylum Chordata; class Mammalia; order Rodentia; family Cricetidae; genus Cricetulus; species Cricetulus griseus. The sequence continues at coordinate 7,218,863 of NC_048596.1, read as the reverse complement.
ACGCAGTGAGGGAACTTGATTTATGTAATCAGGTAGTTCAAGGATAATTGCTTTTAGGATTTAAGGTGGCTCCATATTTATATTTCTTCAGCTCAGCAGTCCTACATCTCCTCTTCCATTTCCCCCTTGGTACAGACTAACTGGAGTGATGGACACACCCTCAACCAGAACCAACCACTCTGGTCAGGTGAAGCTGAAATCTCATTGGCCAAGCCTGGACTCCCTGCCCACTCCCTAGAATCTGAAAATTGAAGCCCCCTAAATGTTAGAGATAAAGGAGGGAGGAAGGGATGTGGTTATTATAAGACAACACCAGTTACAGAAATATCAATATCAAATCAGTAAGCATTAAATGACCAATATTTTGTAATCTGTTATTTCACATTAATAACTCAAAAGTGTGTAAGTCTGTGATCTGTGTGCTCACTGACAGTAAAGGGTAAGGAAGCTACTTTTGCCATGGTACCTAGGACTGAAGACTCACAGCTGAGAAAGAAGACATAGAATACCTATATAATATCCCCTACCCTCCAAAGTAACAGCCTAGACAGAAATCCAGGGAAGAGAACTATCAAAAAGTGTGATAAGGATGCTGGAGTGTAGCTCTCCACAGCTGATATCTTCTGGTGGGGATTCGGGTGAGAAAAGACTCTTTAGGGCGCTGACCACTGGGAGTTTGACCATGTTCCAGTGAGTATGTGGACAATACAATTGGACTAGATTTTTTTCCCTATTTTTTCCTTTTTCTTTATTTTTTGGGGTGGTGTCAAAAGGATGAGTATGGGAAGACCTGGGAGGACTGGGAAGTGAGTATGCTCCGGTTGATGATGTAAAATTCCCACATAATCAGGAAAAATGTTATGAAAAACCATTCAAAAACAAAATGTCTTGTGTCTATGAATGTCACTCCCCAATACATCTGTGCAAGCTCCATAAAGATTAAGTGTGTTTCTGTTCTCTTTACTTATAGATTTCTACTGCCTGTCATAGGGCATGGCACATGGTAAAGATTTAGGAAGTATTAGCTGAGTAAGTGTATGGATGAATGGATGGATGGATGGATGGATGGATGGATGGATGGATGCTTAAGCATTTGGTTTCCCTCATCTGGTCATGAGTGTTGAATTCAGGACAATGAAGATAAGACAAAAGACCAAGCAAATTGTTCACTTTCTTCTGCCCCCCTTTTGTAATTTTGAAACCTGGACTGTCCACCTCCCAATTTGTATTCTATACATTTAGAGAACTGGAAAGCCATAGAGATGCTCTTTGGTATAAGACTAGATGGTGAACAGAAGACACCTGCTTCCCTTTGTGTGGCTCTCTCAGTGTTTCTGAGATAGGTTGTCAGGATCCTTTATTAACAGTGCTTAACTGCCCTCTCACTTTCTGGTCTGTGTTGGTTAGTCTTTTGTCAGCTTGACACAAGCTAGAGTCCTCTGAGAAATGCCTCCATCAGACTGGCCTGTAGAAAAATCTGAAGGGCACTTTTTTGATTAATTATTATGTAGGAGAGCTAATCCCACAGTGGGTGGTGCCACCTCTGGGCAGGTGGTCGGGGACAGTATATGACATAAGGCTGAGCAAGCCATGGACTGGAAAAGTAGCATTTCTCCACGGTCACCTACTGCTTCTGTTTCTGCATCCAGTTACCTTCTCCACAGTCACCTACTGCTTCCATTTCTGCCTCCAGTTACCCTCCCTCCTTGAGGTTTTGCCTTGGATTCCCTCCACAATAGACTGTGGTATAGAAGTATAAGGCAAACAAACCCTTTCTTCCCAGAGTTGCTTTTGGTCATGGCCCTGATTACAGCAACAGAGAAAGAACTAGCACTAATGATTGTGTCTTTTCCAGAAAAAGAACTATAAAGAAGAGTGTCTGGTACAAATGGAAAGAAGTCCTTAGGCTAAGCCTGATCAGTATAGGGAACAGATGATGCTTAATAAAACCATTAAGTTGAGACTGTCTGGACCCTTCATAGGGTTCTCAGACACATGGTCCCTGCTGTGTAGTGCTCAGCTCTGAGAAGCTGTGTGGAATCAGAGTGTGATCAGTTAGACCATTGATGATATCCTCAGAGAACAGACATAAATACACTCTCCCCTTCACGTTCTTTCTCTAAAAGGGCCCCTCTTGGTATTAAACCTCAGTTAAGATGGCTCCTTGGTCATTTTCCTGCAGAAGATGAGCACATACATATGATCTTTCCACTGGGGTGATGTTTTCTTCCTGACCCCTCCATATGCAGAAAAATAATTCCTAGTTTGGGCATTCCTCCCAAGGAAGTCTGCACTTTTGAACCTCTGTTCATCCCCATGCCCTCTCTATGTTCCTGTTCTCTATTCCCATCAAACATTCTAGCCTTGATCCTAGATCCAGTTGCTCTTTACTTTCTGGACCATTGTGATGTGAAGAATCTCCACACTATGTACTCCCACCATGATCAACTCCACCAAGCCTTCCCTGCCATGGCAGACACAGATCCCTTGAAACTATAAGGCCAAAGCAATCTGACAGTGATGTCTGCACTAGTTACTCTAACATTATTGTAAACATAATGCCAAACAGAAACTGATTGTGAGAGGAAATGTTTACTTTGGCTTATAGTTTCATAGGACTGTAGTCCATCATGGCAAAGAAGGTATGGTGAATTGGTGGTGGGGCGGGGGACAGAGCAGTTCAGAGATTCTTCACACTATGATGAAACAGGAAGCTCTAAACAGCCAGATGCAAGGACAAGGCTCTAACTTTTTAGAGTATGCACCTAGTTATCTACCACTGCTAGATAGGCCCACTTCCCAAAGACCCCACAATTGTCCAAAAGAGCCCCACAAGATGGATGATAAGCATTTAAAGAAAAAGCTAGTGGGGGTCATTTCAAATTTAATCCATAACACTGTTCCATCAGCTGGTCCTTGGCTCTCAAAGGCTTTCCTCACCTCCAGAACTCCAGTTAAATAGGTTTGATATCTGAGAAAGGAACTGTATCTTTATAACATGATTCCAAAGGGAATGCCTTATGAGCAAGTCTCAGCTGAAGGTAATGTACCCGAGTCCTTTCAGGAAACAGTTGACTGGATGCAAGGTGTTTCTGAAGAAATCTTAGCACCAGACACCTAACAAAGACAAGGGTTCAGGAGAGGGTATTTCCTGGATGTTCATCTAGATTGCCTCCTCTTATTCTGACCATGTATGTCTTCTTCCCAGGAAAAACAGAGAAGCCTTTAACGATTCTGTGTCAGTGTCTGTCTCCATCTATTTTCTTGTGCGAACACAAACCTCTTCTGTGCATACGTGTTTCCTGCCTCTGGGTAGGCAGTGAGATGCTCATAGAAGATGTAATGCTTGCTATAGACTAGACTCTGACCCTGTCTTCAGAATTTGTCAGAAAGCTATTGGCTTCTTAAGAGGAAGTGACATGTTTTGGGTACATTTCCGAGGAAGTCAGTGCTGGTAGGCTGAACATGGAGTGACTGTAAAATGATTTGTGATGGAGGGTTAGATTAAGCTGCACTGTGGACAACAAATAGGAGTTTGATAGATAAGGGGAGGAAAGGGGCTGTTTTCAACTGGCAAGATAGAGTAGCTAGAGCAAAGGCTTGGAATCGGGAAGGACTATGATTTATTAGAAGAAGAAGTATTTGGAGTACAGCCAAACTCTAATGAGAAGTAGGACACTTGGAGGAGGCTGTAAGGATTTCTACTCCCTTCTCTCATGAAAATTAACACTGAGGCTCAGCTAGGGCTGCACTGGTGGTAGCTCACAGTGACAGCATGGAGAAAGGTGCAATCTGTGTCCTGGGCAGGAGAAAACATAATCAAAAGTTTAGGTGTCATCCAAGTATGTGAATGAATGAACTTCTCTAACACAGGCTCCACAGAGATGATAGAAAGAGGCCTCTTGTTTTATTGGGAAGATGGCAATCTGATCTTGAAGCAAAGCAGAGGAGGTTAGGGGGAGATGGGTGTTAGTGTTCAGGCATCTGTACTGGCTGCCCTTGGGGTTCCGACAGGATACACCCTCAGCTGCAGCCACTAAGAGCACCACCTGTGCACATTCACTGTGTTCCCTTTTAAAAGGGCCCCGCCCATCTCCATCTCTCTTTCTCTTTCTCTCACTCTTACCCCCTCTGCTTCTTTGTCTGTCTCTCTGCCTCCCCCTCTGCTTTTCTTTTTTCTTCTGCCTCTCCTGTCCCCAGAAGCTGGTCTTCCCCACCCACCCCTCCTCGCTTCCCATTTCCTTTACCCTAACAACAACCCTTCCACATGAGCTCTGTAGCATGGCATCTTTCTGCCTGCACAACTTTTAAAGTTACAACAATGAATAAAGTGGGCAGGAGAGGGGTGGCCTGAGGAAACTGTCTGGAGGGGGCACAGGAAGCAGAACCAGGGAAAACTCTGAAGTTAAGATGTTGGCTTCCTTTCGTGGCTTTGTCAGTCACATGCTTCACAGTGACAGAATCCATGAGAAAAATCAGCTAAAGGAGAAGTTGCAGCTCATAGTCACATGGTTCTGTTGCTTCTGGGTCATGTGTGAAGAAGTTGGCCATGGTGTGAGGGAACATAGAGTGTACTGAAGGAGCTCCCCTCATGGTGGGCAGGAGGCAGGGAGACAGAATGCAATCAAGGGCAGAGTAAGCACTTCAAAGGGATGCTCTACTTCCTCTTACTCTTAGATTCAACTGTGAATTCATCAGTGGGGAAGTGGTCTGTGGATAAATTAGCTTATCTTGTTCTCTTCATTTCTGAATCCTACCAGCTAGGGACCAAACCTTCACCACATAAACCTATGGGGCCATTTTATATACAAGCCATACAAAGGGTTGGGAACTCTGCCCATGAGTAATAAATAATTGCTATTAATGCCTCTTGCATTGACTCTGGGATTGGGTATGGACATCCCTCCACCATATTTTCATATTCTATGCAATATTCAGTGCATTAGCCTCTCTCATTCACAGTTCTCTTTCCTGCTCATTCCTGCATCTAAGCAGGTCACTCTGGTGTCTGTCCCACTGGGATAATTCAAAGCATGTGATAAGATGTGGATATTTCTACCAAGAACTTTTTGGGAGGTAAGGTCCCAGGTCATACCCACCACAGCACTGAATTTTACCCAAATGCCTTTTAGGATTTCTCACCGATTTTTATATTTTTACCCCCACCCCTAGGAACCTTCTTATTTTCCCTTCTCCTGATAACACCTGTAAATCCAAGATACATCCCCAAACAATCAAGTATTGCTGTCTGTGACCATGACCTGCCCTACAAACCCCAAGTGGAGAAGGGTTCTCAGGTTTGCTGCAGTTAGGTTACCATGGATCAAGTGCAAGCCCTTATAACAATGCACACCTCAGAAGCCATGGCTCCTTGCAAGGAGGAAATGTTTCTTTCAGTATCTTCTCCCAGGTTTTCGAGATGGTGCCTCTAGAAATGGATGAACATAGCCTGAAATGTGAGAGGTGCATCTGGCAAGCCCGGCAGTAAGCTGGAGAGTTAGGAAATAAAGGGAGAATCATACAGCCTAACGGAGAGAAGGTTGATCCCACGTCAAGGAAGAGAGAAAGACCTTGAGAGTCACTAAACGAGCCTGTGAGCACAGAAAGGCAGGAACTGCTGGCTGAGTGTCCAGGACAGGGTCGGGTCCTGGACCAGATGGCACCCATCCCCTGCCTGGAGGATCTGAGAGAGGAGGAGGGTCATGGCTGGCTGTCTTGTCACCTGTGGTCAGATATGACCATACAATGTCCTTACAGCAGCCCTGTCCATTTCAAAATGTCTGAGAATGGTGAACTGAGCTGGCCCTCTGAGCTTGGGGCCACAGCCTTTCAGAAGTAATGCCAAGAAGGGAGGAAAATTACAGGAAGGAAAATACCTATTTTCTGAATGAAGGATAAGACTAAATCCCACAGACATTCAGAAAGCAAAAGCCAAATATAAACGATGGCTTTACGCAGCATGCAATTCTTGCTAGACATGCCTTTATGGATTTCCAAAAAAGAGACCCCCCCCAACATTTAAAGAGCACTTTGTCATTCCAGGTTCCTAAATTGGCAATGGGATGATTAAGATAAAGTATTCTGATCAGATGTGATTTGAAAAGGGCTTTAAAAATCCTCATTACTTCTAGGTTCTGCCTCTTCTGTGTGTGCCAGTGCCAAGCTAGGGAACTCAGCAGACCTTTTAATCATGGCAGGATTTGTGGTTATTTGTTTCATTGGTTTTTAATGAACTTGTTCTTATAGCTGGCACTGCTGAAGGGGGCTGGTCATAGCCACCCAGTTCTTAAGACAGAGAGCAAGCATCTCCGAGACTTGGGCCTAGGAGGTTCAGTCTAGAGAATTTTGACATCAGTCTCATCTATATTGACACTGCCTAGCTGCTCACATTATGCTCTCTGCTTGCTGGATGTCTGCAGTGAGTGGGTTTATAGCTCACAGCTTTGTAAGACACTCACTGATGCCTTCTCCAGTGCCACAGATGCTGGCCTATTGCAGTGGCCTGATCTGTGATGTTTCAGGCAGAAGCTGAAATGCTACAGAATGCATGCCCTGCTTCTGTCCTTCTGCTGTTTTCCATGCTTCAGAGGACGTGACCTACAACTCACAGGCCAGTGGAGACCCTTTGCCACCTTGAGAGCTGGTGAAGCTTCGCATCCATTAGTGGGGGTGGAAGGGAGGGATCTGGCATCTTCCTGCTTCCTCATGTATTTCTGCCTCCAGTTTGGGGCTGTTATATCTTTTGAAGACAGGAGACTTGAATTCTTCAGGGAATCTGCCCAGAAGGAAGGATGCATCTATCTGTCCCTTTGTTCTGCATTTTCTTAGGCTTTTACTAGTGGGCAATGGGGGTGGGGGCAGGATCCTTACTGTGGCGATGACTCACTGTTGAGAAGTTATCTGCCGTCTGTCCCGATACTCATGACATCTTCCTTCCTCAGTGCAGAAAGTCTCCTCATTCATTTGCACCCAACTCTCTAGTCCATTGAGATCCTTGGCAACTCTGTTCAACAAGAAGCAATTTGCCCCATCATTTCTGAGGAAATCTACTGCTTTCCTGAAAGAAATGTGTATTATTTTCTGTTTTTGAGAAAAGTCATTAGAGGGGCTGGAGAGACGGTTTAGTGGTTAGGCATACTGGCGGTTATTCCAGGAGTTGTGGATTTGATTCCCAGCACCCACAGGTTACTCACCAGTATCTGTGACTCCAGTCCCCAGGGATCTGACACCCTCTTCTGGCCTCCGTGGGCACTGCAATTATGTGATGTACAGATATACATGCAGGCAAAAACACATATACACAGAAAACGAAAATAAAGACAAAATTGTAGAGTTGTTTAGGCTGAAATGCAAGGCTTTTAATGCACAGTTTGTAAGGACTCTTCTGTAAGTGAGTCGGTGCTCACTCTTGGACATTAAGAGATGTCGCAATGTCTCCTGTCTTTCCTCCTTCACTCCCTCCGTAGAGGACTACCCACGCTGGCCAACACATCCTCCTTCCTTGTCGTTATATCTTCTGTGCCGCCATCCTGCTATGTCTTTTTCCTGGAATGCTAACCCTTCCTTTCCCTCTGGAAAATTCCTTGATCTTCCAAGACCAGTTCCCTGGGTTTTCTGTCCCCTCACTCTGTGGAGTCTGCACCGAGCCCACTCATCAAGTAGGGCCATCTCACTATTCCCACTTGCACACTGGGCACGTTCTGCCATCACACGTTTCACTGAATTCATTCACTTGCTTGTTTCTCATCTGCCTTCCCATTAGCTTCTTAAGAAAAGTGACTGTCAATATCCATCTTTGTGTCCTTAGTTCTCATATCAGTGAGTGGCAGCACTGGGGTGCAGCGGACACCCACTGAACGAATGGATGCTCACATCATGCAGACAGTGTGACACAATGGTATAACCCATTTGGTTTGGCTTAAGAGACCAAGCCTTTCTTACTTGCTAGAATTGGCTATTAACTTAATGATATAGTATGAAAGCTACACCATTTTTTGGTGAACAGTGTGGTAGGAAGTAGATGGGGTTTTCCTATAAGAGTTTACTCCATGAGCAGACTTTGGAGGGAGACTGACCATTAAAAGTATCCTTAGTAGTCTCTTCAGGGCGTTTTAGGAACACGGTATAGCAGGTAACCCTGGGACGGGAACTATACAGCCTCCTTATTTCCTTATTTCTATCTTCTCATCCTATCTACCATGGCAGACAATAAATAATGATGCCTTTCTTCAGCGAGTCATCTAGAGAGAAAAGAGAGGGTATAAGGCAGCCTGTGTCCATCAGTCTGACTGAATATCCAAGAATCAGGGTCAGCCACCATGAAAGACACAAACATGAGGGACTCGACTCTCATCCTTTAGACCTCTACTGAGTTTTCTTGTTCCCATCTCATGTCTACTCTCTGCCCAGGGCTCTGCAGACGCCCCTGCTTAGCCACATTCAGATCTGTGAGGTGTTATTGAGATGTTCCTGTTTCTGTTAATCACTATCCTGTGGTTGAGAGAGTGAGGGTTATGTATGAACCCTGGTTCTCTCTTCTCATTTGTATTGTGTGTCAAGTCTCTTGTTAACGTCATTGCAACCTTGTAAGGCAGGCATTACAATTGCATTTATCACAATCTGAAGAGGAGTGGTTGAGAGTTAACATGAGCAAATCTCCCTGAAATAGGACATAAAACATTGTAGCTCTATGTAGGTTTGGAGAAGGGCTTGCGAGGACACTAATTGAAGTAGACAGTGTACTTACATATGGGTAAAAATAAGACAAAACAAAATGTCAAACCATGTTCTATCAATCTAAACCAAATTATCCCAACACCAAAAATTGTAACAACAATGAAACTCCCCAAACCCCCCAAACATAACAATAGCAACAAGAACAACACCCCCCCAAAAAAAAAACCAAAACCAAACATGACAAAACCCTTCCAGTCTGGTTTGTTTTCAGCCATCTATATTGTGTGACCGAAGGGGAATTTTCCTCGTATCATTCCCCTTTGCTACTAGACACTGAGCCAAGACCTCTGCTCTCTGTGGTGAATCATCAGTTAGTTTACAGTTTGACCAAGGAATGAAGGCACACATATTTGTTAACAAAGGAGTACTTCTGCCTCGTTGACTTAGAAATCAAGATTCTGTGAAATGTCATGTAAACTGTCACTGGTAATCTATGACCTGGTTCCTAGGATTCTCTGGAGTTTAACTGTGCTGAGGGCTCCTAAGATCAGCATCCTGTGGTTTCCTCAGAAAATATCTTCTACTGCTTTACAGAGCCTTAAGTAGATGTGTCAGGGCTGTGACATTATAAACACCTGGTGCAATGAGCCAGCATGGGGTAAGCACCCGATGGGAGCCTGGCACAATGAGCCAGCATGGGGTCCAGGATTCTGTGCTCAGGATCAATGACCACATAAGTTAGTTTTCCACAAATGCCATGAAGCATGACATATACTGTATGGAAGCAGGGTAGCCACCTCAGTCACAAAAATATGCCCAGGGGAGTAATGCAGACAGAGGCTTTGGCCTTTTTAGAGATAGTATCCTCAAGAGGAAAGTCCTCTATTCCAGACTGGCCTGGAATCTGTGGGATGGATGTGGCTGTTGAGTCACCTCTGAATAGTATGTGGTCTCCCTTCTGAGTCTCTGAGGGATATCTTCTTGTGTCCTAGTGAGCTTGCTGACAATTGGTAACCTTTATGGCACAGGTTGCCATAGTACTTGACATGTTGCTAGGACTTTCTGTACATGACCTCTTCATATCCCCAAACACTCTTCTTGGTGGGCACATCTGCTGGTTTATTGCTTATGGCTGTGTTGAGACCTGCACAAGTTGATAACCTGCCTGAGGCCTCTGAGTTGGGAATGTAAGAAGGAAAGACTCAAACCCAGTCCTGTCTGATACCAATTCATATTCCACTCACAGTGCTTTCTTAATTGACAAAGGACCAGTTGGGGTGGCTAGTGTTGATTGCCATGCTGACAAAGTTAGAATTCTTGGAGACGGGCCTCTGGGCATGTCTTTAAGAGAACATCTTAGGCACACTGATTGATGTAGAAAGGCCAGCCCACTGTGAACAGTGACTCTGCACAGGGCATTCTGAACCTTATGGGAGAAGAAAAGGCAAGCAGAGTACGAGGATGCATGCAATCATTAATCTATTCTTTGACTGGTGGTATAATGCGATGGCAGCTTCAAATCCGGGGTGCCTTGACTTCTGCACCATGATGGACTACAGCCTTGAAAGTAAGATAAAATAAAACCTTTCTTCCTTAAGTTGTTTTTGTCAGTGTTTTATGGCAGCAACAACAAAAAGACGAAGACAATAATGAATCCATTCATTAATGATGTCGAGTCATAGGGAAGAGTGTATTGGGCATTGAAGGCAAGGATGCTATTATTTCACTATACCCAAGATAAATGATAAGTGGGTGTTTATTGGGGAACGCTTACACAGAAAAATGCAAAGAACGCTGGGAGTGTTTCTCTGCCCTTCCTACCAGATCGGCTGACCCACCAAAAAGGACCATGAAAAGGAAAGCCATGCCTCGAGCTTCCCTCTTTCCTCTTCTGCCAGTCTGCCTGAGGCCACGCCCAAGAGGGTGTAGCCCCTGTTACAGGTTCACTGCAAATCCTCTACAGGGCACTGAGATGTTTAAGAACCCAGGTTTCTGATCCCTCATATTCTCCTCTTGCCTCCTCTTCTCCCTTCCTCTTTCTCCTACCTCTCCCCATGCTCCCAATTTGTTCAGGGGCCCTTGTCTTTTCCACTTCACTGGGGGACTATGTATGTTTCTTTTACTGTCCTCCTTGTTTCCTTGCTTCTCTGGAGGTATAGATTTTAGGCTTGTGATCCTTTGCTCTATATCTAATATCCATATATGAGTGAGTACATACCATGTTTGTCTTTCTGTGACTGGGTTACCTCACTTAGGATGGTTTCTTCTAGTTCTATCTATTTGCCTGAAAATTTCAAAATTATATTGTTTTTTTTCCACTGAGTAGTACTCCATTGTGTAAATTACCACATTTTCTCTATCCATTCTTCAGTTGAGGGGCAACTAGGTTGATTCCAGGTTCAGGCTATTACAAATAATGCTTGAACAGATGTCCTCATTGTATGAATGTGTGCCCTTTGGGTATATGACTAAGAGTGGAATTGCCAGATCTTGAGGTAGACTGATTTCCATGTTCCTGAGAAACTGCCATACTGATTTCCAAAGTGGCTGTACAAGTTTGCACTCCCACCAGCAATGGAGAAGCATTCCCCTTTCCCCAATCCTCTCTAGCATAAACTGTTGTTGGTGTTTTTTTATTTTAGCCATTCTAACAAGTGTAAGATGGTGTCTCAGAATTGTTTTGATTTGCTAAGGATGGTTAAGGATGTTGAGCAATTTCTTAAGTGTCTTTCAGCCATTTTAGATTCCTCTATTGAGAATTCTGTTTAGTTCTGTACCCCACTTTTTAATTGAATTATTTGGTGTTTTGGTGACTAGCTTCTTGAGATCTTTGTATATTTTGGAGATCAGCCCTCTGTCTGTTGTGGGGTTGGTGAAGATCTTTTCCCATTCTGCAGGCTGCCATTTTTTTGTCTTGTTGACTGTGTCCTTTTCTTTATAGAAGCTTCTCAGTTTCAGGAGGTCCCATTTATTAATTGTCGATCTCAGTGTCTGTGCTACTGGTGTTATGTTCAGGAAGAAGTCTTCTGTACCAATTAATTCAAGGGTACCTGTCACTTTCTCTTCTAAGAGGTTCAGTGTGGCTGGATTTATATTGAGGTCTTTGATGAGTGGGGAGAGAAATAGAGGAGAGCAAGAAAAGAGACACTTCAATAGAGGGAGCCACTTTAGGTTTAAAGAGAAATCTGTCACTGGGGAATTGTGCAGAGATCCACAAGGATGACCCCAGCTAGTACCCTAAGCAATAGTGGAGAGGCTACCTTAAATGCCCTTCCCCTATAATGAGAATGATGACTACCCTAAACACCATCCTAGAGCCTGCATCCAGTAGCTGATGGAAGCAGAAACAGAGATCCACAGCTAAGCACTGAGCCCAACTACAGGAATACAGTTTCAGAGAGGGAGAAGTGACCAACAAAGGGATCAAGACCACGCTGGGAAAATCTGCAGAAACCGCTGACCTGAGAAAGTGGGAACTCATAGACCCCAGTCTGATAGTTGGGGAACCAACATAGGACCAACCAGGCCCACTGAACAGCCTTCATTCAGTAGCTGATTGAAGCAGAAGCAGGCACCCACGGCTAAGCACTGAGCCATACTCCTGGAATCCAGTTGAAGAGAGGGTGTAGGGGAAGCCTCTGTTGAAAGCCGAAACTTACTCACCTCTAGGCAGCTAGAAACTGGGTGGATGGCTTTGAGCAGCTCAGCTGCCGTGGGTCAGCTGCTAGCCGGGAACGCCTGTGGAGAGAGGGTGCTTTCCGGGCCTAGGCGGCGGGCCCGATGGAACCCACAGCCTGTCCCAAATGGGGTGTGGGTTTCCAATATCCCACTTCTGACACCAGATATAGTAGGTAATTACCAATACAGAGTCAGGTAGAAATATAAGGGTATTTAATAGGGAAAAGCCTTACTTACAGAGCGAACCAGCCAGCCAGTGGTAGTCTGTACAGCAAGAAGCAAAGAGAAACCAAAACCGAAAATGCACTACCCCCTACTCACTCTGACCACGCCCTCACAAGCCTACTCAGGTACCCCTGTAGCCAGTCCCTAAGAAGGCGTGGCTACAGTTTCCCCTACAAGAGGGAGGAGGGATGAGCAAAGCAATCAAGACCTTGTTGGAAAAACCTACAGAACCGGCTGACCTGACCTAGTGAGAGCACAGGGACCCTAGTCATAAGGCAGGGGAACCAGCATTGGACTGAATTAAACCCTCTGACTATGGGTGTCAGTTTGGAGGCCTGGGCAGGCTATGGGACCTCTAACAGTGGAACCAATATTTATCCCTAGTGCACAATGGACTTTGGGAGCTCATTCCCTATGGAGGGATAAAATTTCAGCCCAGATACACAGAGGAGGGCCTAGGTTCTCCCCCAAATTATGTGACAGACTTTGATGATCCCCGTGGAAGGGCTCACTGTCCTTGGGGAGCTGGTGGGGGTGGGTTGGGGGGACTGGTAGGGGACATAGGAGGATGGGAGAGAGAGGGAAGGGGGGGTGATATGTAAAATGATTGTTTCTAAATAAAAAGAAACAAAAACAAAGAAACCCGTGTTTCTATATTAGCAAATGACAGTCATTCCCTCTACTATGGTGGTGGCGGGGGGGGGGGAGGTGGAGAATATACCTGGATTTTAAAATATGTTTGTTTCTGTGTTCTTTATAGGAGAAAAATAAAATATCAGTTGATTAAAAGAGGAGTGACTGGGTAGATTAGTAGGTTGTTTTTTGTTTTGTTTGTTTTTTACTTTTATTGAAAACAAAATATTTTCTCTTACAGTATATCCTGATTCCAGTTTCCCTCTCTCAATTGCTCCCAGTTGCTTTCCACCTCCCCTCTCCTCTGGATCCTCTCCCTTTTTATCTCTTATTAGAAAAGAACAGGCGTCTAAGAGACAGCAACCCAACCTGACAAAATAAAATATAATAATATTATAAAAAAAGAAACCATAACATTGAAGTTGGACAAGGCAACCCAACAAAAGGAAAAAAGACCAAGAGAAGGCACAAGAATCAGAGACCCACACAGGATCTTTGCACACTCAGGAGTCCCATAAAAATGCCAAGCTTAAAGCGCTAATATGTACACAAAGGGCCTGATGCAGACCCATGTTTGCACCTTAGGCACAGCAGTGTGACAAGGTAGGTCATGGAGTCAAATGCACTGTATTTGAATCTCTGCATTGCTGCTTGCAGGCAGTGGGCAGCAGGGACATCTTTGTAAAATGGAAATGGTGACTGTATGTTTTAGGAAGTGAAGAGGATAATTAGATAATTAGATAAGCTACAGGACAATGAGGCATCCTACAGTGCCTGATTGGTTGAAAATTATTAGCAAATATAAATTATAAGGTGAACTGAAAGCCATCTAAGGGCTCTTTTGTTGTTGTTGTTGTTCAGAGTTACAAGTTTCCTTTTTAAAATATGGCATTCAATAGATTTTCACAACAGTGATCCATCTGTAGATACTGTGGGACCCAAATGTCATGCCAAAATTATAGAACTTCAAAAATAAAGTTTCCTTGGGGGATAAAATAGAATTTTCTGCTGTGTTTTATAATAGTACCTAGTTCTTTCTTGGAGATATGCAAAGTTCCAGAATTAGGTGATGTTTGGCAAGCTGTTTGGTTAAGAATTGGCCACGTATTTCACTTTGTCTCTTTAAGAACTGTCCTTGGTTCTGCAGAAAAACAAGACACTGTGTCATATTTTATGCACTGAGGCATCACAGGAGAGTCTTCATGACGCTCTCCTATATTTAGAACATCCTTAAATCTCGTGATTCTCAGAGCTTTTGATATGTGTGGGGTTTGAAGGGTCATCGTCTTGGTATAAGAAGATTTATAGCGTCTCTTCTATATCTGCAGAAACAGATGTCCAAAGGTTTCCCAGGAACGCAACGGTTCTTTCCGAATGACTTTTGGATGATACATGTGTAAGCGAATCAGACAGATATCGATTAAATGTCCTCCTGACACAAAACAAATTGACCGGATGTGCAAAGGATTTTGCAGAGCAGCAGCAGTTGATGACCCCTAATGACATCCGCGCGCGGATTCCACCTCAGGTGAAAAGTGGACATTTCATTTGGATTTGTTTTAACAGAGCAAAGCAAAAAGGCAAGAAATAAGTTTGAGGTGAGAAGAATCCTGAGTTCTCTTCATACTCATGTGGCCAGTGTGGGGAAAAAATACAAAACAAAAAGCGAGCTTTGGTCAGCCCAAGCCTCCACAACACCTGGCCTCCTGCACGTGGGCTGACCTCTTGCTATGTTCTAATTTTAGCTCAGCTGTGTTGGGGTCTTCTGATGGAAAACTATGGTGGAAGTGAAGATTATTATAAGAATGAGAAAATTTGTTCTGTGAGTAAAAACTAACACCTTTCAAGACATTATCAAGGAAAGTGACTAAGGAGGTTGTTACATAATGTCATTAAAAAAAAAAAAAACGATCTCAACAAACAGTTCTCAATGTATAAAAACAAGGAACTCCCCCCCCCCAAACAGTTGAATGAGTTACAGGAGGCAACATGGAACCTGAAGGAGAACTGGACAGAAACCAGGAAGGCCACTAGAAACTGTAAAGGTCAGACAGAAGCATCAGTCAGCTGTCCCAGGAGCAGATTAGATCAAGCTGAAGGAGGAGAAGTAACGGAAAATGAAAGCTGCCAGATGGAAAGAACAAAGGAGAATTTAAAAGGCATGAGGAGAAAATTTAAGAGCATCGTGGTACCCATTAAAAGTGATATTATGGTCAGTATATTACTTGATGGAGAAGAGCTACAGGTTTGGAGCTTAGAAAATCTCTTCAGTAAAATAAAACTTCCCAAATCTTGGGAAAGATATGGATAACCAGGTGTACAAAGTATGTAAAACTTCAAACATACATGTCCCTAGAAGTGTATGCTACAGTTAAGTTGCTAAAAGTACAGGTCAAAAAGGAATATTACACTCTGCAAGAAAGAAATGTCAAATAACATTTAAAGGTAAATACACTAAATGAGCAGCATATTCCTCAGAAGTAGCCCTAAATGCCAGGAGGTCATAGAATGATGTATTTCATGTCCTGAAAGAGGGTAACTTTAACCAAGACTTTTGTCCTCAGAAGGTTCCACTTTCCAGTGGAAGAGGAAGTAAAGACCTTTCATGACAAGGGTAAATCAAGGAAATTCATTGTCACTAGAACAGTATTACAGCAGATAACTAAAGGAGTTCTGTTACGATAAATCTTTCTGCCAAAAACCGCCTGAGCCCCACTGCCATGTGTGTGCTTTACGCCAGCCGCCCGCCCGAGTTAGGCCCAAATGAATACACAGAAACTTGTATTAGGTTCAAATGCTGCTTGGCCAATGACTAGGATTTCTCATCTGTTAGTTCAGTCTTAATTACCATAAACCTATATATTTTAAAGACTTATCTTATTGGAACCTTATTGGTGTCCCTCCTTGCTGGTGGATCACATTGGGATGCTGAAGCAGGAGCAGAGGGGGAAAAGAGGGGCACTTCCTGTTTCTCCTTCTTTAAATATGAGTCTCCTTGCTATGTCACTTCCTGCCTGGATCACCACTTCTCTACTACATTTCCCAGAATCCTCTTTGACTCCTAGTCCCGTCTAACTTGCTGTCTGATTGGCCAAACAGTATTTTATTTAACAATCAATAAGATAAACATACACAGTAGTACATTCCCCATCAGAGTTCTATTATCAGAGGAGAAAGAATTTAATGAACTTCAATATTAAGAATGTGAATAAATCCCACTAGAAAGAGATATGCAAATGAAGTATAAGAAAGAAATACTACCAATACAGTAAACCATCAAATTTATAAGGTAAATAGGAAGCAATAAGCAAAACATATTCAAAGCTACTTGAAGGAAGTCAGAATGGAATAAATTTATATGCCAAGTGTTGAAATGACACATAATTTTATAAAACCAAAACACCACTGGACATAAAAAGGTGTTTTAGGCCCCAGGGTAATAAAAGGGTGACTTTTAATAGCAGGAATAGCCCTGCATAACTGTCTATCCCAAAATTTGTGTGAGAGCACAAGGAAACCTCAGCAAAACTGTACTGGAAGCATAAAATTGTAGCCACATAGGACATAAGGAAAACACATGAGGTAAGACTTCTAAAGGAGAGAAAGCAAGAACTGATGTCCATAATTCCACTGAAAGGTCCTGCCCAGCAAAGCAGGTGAGTTTCCCTCTGTCCACCCAGGCAGTAAAACAGTGAGAACAGCTCCCATAGGCTCATAGATTTGAATACTTGGCTCCCAGTTGGTAGGACTTTTTGAGAGAGATTAAGAGGTGTGGCACTCTGCAGGCTACCAAAGTATAAAAATATATGCCAAGCCTATCACAAAACCTTTGACCTACTATCTATCCTTCTTGAAAAAATATGCTAGGGCAATGGGAGCCCAGAACTTGTGAGAATAGCCAATCAATGTCTGATTTGACATAAAGTCCACCCCACAAAACAAAACCCTTACCTATACTGTTTGGGAAAACAAGAATCAGAGGATAGAAAGCCAGAGATCTGGAATTTCAATGGGTTTCCAATTCTGTCTTAAAATTTTAGACAGCTTTGTTGGTCCTCTTAACCTGTTCTTCTAGTGAAGCAAAAAGCCAGGAAAAGATTTGTAATATTTACATCAAATTCAAACTAAATCTGTGAATGAAGAGAATTTTATAGGAACAGTTTCTTTAACATTTGTTAAAGTTTTGAGTTCATTGAGTATTACTTGGATGCCCTTCCAAATGACTAACTTTGTTGTCACAATTACACTGTTTATTTCTGGTGGCTTGCAGCTCTTTACCCAACTCCCACCCAAAGGTCTGTCTGCTGCCTCTTCTCTATACATGTCTCTTCTCTTCCAAGAAGTATATTCCTTAAGATGACACCTTTTGTTGTTCAAAACTGGCGTTATATAGACAATGGGGAGAGAAATGGAACACACAACAAAATTGGGCTCATTTTGGGGTACATGGAACTACTAGTTGCTTCCCCAAATGGTAAATTCAAAAAAAATGATGGGTACCCTAAAGAGTTGATGGATTTCTTTATATTGCATTTGCTTGAGAGCTGACCAAGGGAAGGCGCTTTTCCTAGCATTGAAACTGTTTCCTGGGAAGTAACTGAGGCATATTGGGAACCTGCGTTAACTGCTTTTACCCACCGAGCAATCATTGCTGACTAGACTTGCAAATAAATACTCATCTGACTACAGTGTGTTTTGATCAGAATAACTAGCAAGATTATTGTGACAACAGAGGCCCTGGATGTTTTACTGGAAGAAAATGTTTTCCCTGTGTTCCTCTTTGGAGAATGAATGTCCCCGAAAGATGAAACCTGTGGGCAAGGAAAGGCTTCCAATGACGGCGATGTGTGAGCATTGTCCCATTGGTTGTTCCCAACAACACCATCAAACTGAGCAGCTGAACACATTGTTTTATAAGGAGAAGGAAGAAGGCCTTAGGGAAAGTACAGTGAATTCAGACTCAAGCAAATCGGAGCAGTAGTTGGCCTTTGTGGGCATCCCCACACATACATGAACACACACATACACATAAATAAAAGCAAGTTGTAAGGAAAGCAGAATAGAAAGGACAGGACGAAGACTCCAGGAGTCAAAGGGAATCATGTGCCCAAAGCCTCCAGGGTCTCACAGGAGGAACCAGATAGACAAGTACTGCTCAGGACCCACACAGTGCCACAGTTTGATGAGCATAATGGAGCATGAAAAGCAGATCAGAAAATACTTCGATGTTTTTTACTATAAATGGACAATGATAAAGTTGGCTGAACTCCAAATAGGAAGACTCAAAGCCATTTGTGTCTCCCATTGCAGGAAAACATCATTGCTGTGGGCTTTGAAAAACTCTCCAAGCCAGTGTCATAGAATGAAGTTCCATGTAGAAAGAATGGAACAGAAATATGACTCCAGGTGATAAATCAATGACTAACTTCTGATGTGAGTGAACTTCTGTTTATTAGAGTAAGTTTTTCATATATTTTAAAAATAAGTGATGATGAGCCTTAAGTCCTGGCAATGATTACTAAAAAGAATAAGTTGTTCTTTTACCCAAATCAATGATTATAACATGCTCACAAGCTCACACTCTTTCTCACTGTTTAAATGTGCAATGACAAATCATAGGAGCAATACTTTTTTATTTTTTATTTTTTGCTTTGTAGCCCTTTAATGGAATTCTGTAGAAGTTCTGACCTTGGTTTTGGTCTCCTATATGAAAAACGGGGTTCTGATGGGAAGCTGTGACCTGAGGGAGCGAAGGGATGCTGAGAATTTGGCCACACGCATACCGCATCCCTCAAGGAAGTTCATGACACACCTGTGTGGAGGATGTTGTGTCGTGTTTGCCCAGTGGGGCTTTTGGTTCTGTGCCTGGATTCAACGTATTCACCTAACTCAAAGAGAATACAGTATGTTCCAGAAGAGATTTTTAGAGAAAAGCATGCTGGCCTAATATACATAAGAACTTTGAGTTCTGAGCGAAGGAGTTTGTGTAAAATCCTAAAATAGGATATCTCTAGTTTGCCTAAAAAGTAAAGGAAAGGGAAATGGTGTTTATGTGCTTGAAGCTGTGGGATGGATGCATAAAAATACCACTAGAGATGCTCTGTCAGCTCTAGTTTTCCCTGACTCCTTTTCCTTGCTAAATGAACATACCACAAACTTGACTGAAATGCTCTGCCCATTTTCTGAATGTTCACACATGTACAAAATTACTGAACTAGCACCACAATCAGGACCCAGAATAGTTCTATCCACGCCTGCCGTGGCCCCTGCTGCCCTGAGGACCCGAGGATGTGTCTCTTTCTCACCTTTCACCTCTGGCAACCACTCTGTCCTCATGTTTGTTTTTATGTTCGATGTCATGAACCACTAGGAAAGGCAAATTAAAGCCACATTAGAAATCCCTATGAAATGCCAGGCAACTTTCTGTGTCCTCCCCGCCCTCCTCCAGTGTGTCTTCATTGATTTCCAAAGTGGGTATTCAAATTGTTTCCTGTTTAAATCTTTGGTTGTGTATTGGTTGTGTTGTTTTATACACTCTCAATACAAGTTTCCAGTGTGACATGTGATTTGCAAATATTTCTTCCAGATCATGGTTACTTTTGTATTTTCTGAGCAGTGCCTTTCCAGTAGCAGAAATTTGTATTTTATCGAAGTCCAATTTATCAGTGTTACCTTTTATGGGATATATTTGGTGTCTCATGAGAGCACTTTTTGTTAACCCAAAGTCATGAGGCTTTTCTGCTCTTCCCCCTTAGAAGTTTTGCAACTTCACATGGAGATCATGACCCAATTGAGGCTTACTTCTGCAGATGGTGTAGATACAAGCTAAGATTCACTTTCTGGACATATATACCTAATAGTTCCAACATCGTATACCACTCTATCCTTTCTCTGTTTTTTTTTTTTTGTGCTTTTGCCAAAAATCAAGTACTTGCATGGGTTTATTCCAGAACTATTTATTCCATTCAATTAGACCTGCCTGCTCTCCTCTCCCTGTCAGTTTTGATGGAAAGTTCATAGATCAGATAATACTAGCCCTCTAATTTTGTTCTTATTTATCAAAATTGTCTTCCCTAGTCTAGTTCTTCACGCTTTACCTGTAAAATAGCTTGTCTGTGTCTGTAACAATTCCTCTGGGACTCTAATTGAAACTCCAGACATTCGTCAATCAGTTTAGGGAGACTGGCATCTTAAATACTTTGAATATTCTGATCCACAAATTTATATCTCTATTCCAGTGTTTGATTTCTTTCATCGATATTTTGTAGTTTTAGAATATAGACTTAGCACAAGTTTTGTTAGAATCTCAACTGTACTGATTAGTTTTACATGTCAAAATAGATTACTTGATGCAATCTAAAACTACCCTGAAATACTCTTAGGAAATACCACCCTGAAGTTGGCTTGTGACGAGTTTGTTGGTAATCGCCTTGATGTTATTTGATATGGGAAGACACAGCCCACTGTGGGAAGAGCAATTCTATTGGTCTATTGGCCCAGGAGGGGGAGCTGACAGTGTTAGAGTGAAGAAACCTAGCACACATCCAGCATCCGGCTTCCGGCTTCCGGCTTCCGGCATCAGGCATGCAGTTGCAGGCCTCTGGCATTCAGCAGGCAGCGTGTGTGCATGCTTCTCTCTGCTCTTGACTGAGGTTGTGATGTGACTACCTGCCTTGACTTCCCCTGAATGATGGACTGTGACCTTCCCCATTTTATCACAGCAAAAGAAATAAAAACTAAAACAATGCCTATTTCATTGATGGAACAGTTATAATTTTGTTAAATTTTATTATATCTCTTGAATTATTCTATTGGAATTTAATTTTTCTGTTTCCACTTGCTTGTTGCTAAAATAAAGAGTTAAAAATGCTATTTGTGGATTGACCTTTCTTGGCTTTTTCCACTATTTGGATTCATTTGTTAATTCAAAATGCTTTTTCCCCCCATATTTCTTGTGAATTTTACCTATAGAAAAATTTGTAATCTGTAAAGCAAAGGATAACCAGGTTACAATCCTCACCCCAGAGAAGCTAGGTAACAAGGAGGATGCTAAGAGGGATGGATGGATTTCCCTGGGAAGAGGAAATAGCTGAGATGTCCTTGGTAAACTGGGGGTGGGGGACAGAGCAGAGGAGAGGGGATGAGGAGATGGGGACTTGAGCGATCAGAGTGGCTGAGTTGGGGATGAGACGGAGGGGGAGAGTAATGGAAGAGATATCCTCACAGAGGGGGCCCATATGGGGTTAGATAGAAAGCTGGTGCCAGGGAAACCCCTAGGAACCCATAAGGATGACCCCCCACTGAAGACTCCTAGCACTAGTGGAGAGGGTACCAGAATTGACCTTCCCCTGTTATCAGGTGTCTACCCTAATTGTCATTATAAAGTCTTCATCTAGTACTTGATGGAAACAGTTGCACAGAACCACAGCCAAGCACTGGGCTAGCTCTGGGAGTCCAGCTGAAGAGAGGGAGGAGGGATCATATGAGCAAGGGGGGCTTGAGATCATGATGGGGAAACCCACAGAGACAGCTGACCTGAGCTGGTTGGAGCTCATGGACTCTGGACAGACAGCTAGGGAGCTGGCATGGGAATGACCTAGGCCCTATGCATCTGGGTGACAGTTGTGTAGCTTGGTCTTTTGTGGGGCCCCTAGCAGTGGGACCAGGTACTGTCCCTGATGCATGAGCTGGCTCTTTGGCACCTCCTCCCTATGGTGGGATGCCCTGTTCAGCCTTGATGCAGGGGGAGGAGCTTGGTCCTGTCTCAACTTGATATACCATGCTTTGTTGATTCCCATGGGAGGCCTGACCCCATCTGAATGGAGATGGAGGAGTGTAGGGAGGAAGAGAAAGGGAGGGAAGGGGAGGAGAGAAGGGTGGGGAAACTTTGGTTGGTATGTAAAATAAATAAAAATGATGAAAAAGTGTTTTTGCTTTGTTGTATTCTTTGTTTACAGGGAAGACTATTTATTTATTTATTTATTTATTTATTTATTTATTTATTTATTTACTTGTTTGTTTGTTTTACATTCTGGCTGCAGTTTCCTCTTCCTCCTCTCCTCCCAGAACCTCCACCCTTCTCCTGCCCCGCCCCCCCATCTACTGATTCTCAGTTTCTGTTCAGAAAAGGGCAGGCCTCCCATGAATATCAACAAAACATGTTTTTATCAAGTTTCTGTAGACTAAGCACCTCTCCATGTATTAAGGTTGGGCAAGGAGACCCAGTATGAGGCTTAGGGTCCCAGAAGCCAGTAAAGGAATCAGACAGCCCCTGCTCCTACTCTTAGGAGTCACATAAAAGAACCAAGCTATAGGACTGTAACATATATGCAGAGGGTCTAGGCCATGCGAGCTCCCTGGTTATCAGTTTAGTGTCTGTTTGGCTGTGGGTCTCTGCATCTGTTTCAGTCAGTTGCTGGATGAAGCCTCTCTGATGACAACTGAGCTAGGTACTATTTACGAGTATAGCAGAATATCGTTAGGCATCACTACATTGACTTTTTCTTCCTCCAGACATATTTGGTTCTATTCTAGGTTCTGGGTCAGTGTCAGGGCTTACTCTCCTGGCATGGGTTTTAGGCTAGACTAGTCATTGGTTAACTAATCTCTCAATCTCTAGGCCACCTTTATCCCATAGGCAGGACAGACTACAGGGTGAAGGTTGTGTGGCTGGGTTGGTTTCTCACTCTCTCCAGCTGAAGTCTGCCTGGTCCCAGGAGATGGCCAGTTCAGACTATATATCTGCTATTGCTAGGTGTCTTAGTTGGAGTCATCCTTGTAGATTCCTAGGAGATTCCCTTGCAGCACGTTTTTTACCTGACCTTGAAATGCCTACCTTTCCAGTGGTCTCTTTCAGGCTGTGAGAAGATTTTTATTGGGGGTGGAACAGTTAGATTTTGCTGTTGTCAAAATTTCATACAGGGCAGGGTCTCATACATGGTAGGCAAATGTTCTGACATAGAGCTGTATTTATACTCTCAGACCTGGAAAATTCTCATCATGAATGAGTGTTGATTTTTTTTTCTTTCAATCCCACCTTTACTTATTATTAAAAAACAAAAAAGGTGGGGTGTTAGACATGTCAGAATAAGGAATAAGGGCATTGAATTCTCGAGACTGCTTCCTGCTGACATGGGGGTGTTGACCATCTTTGGGGGACCTGAGAAGATTGGGGTGCTGCCACATCCTGGGGTAGCTGGTAGTTTCATAGCAGTCCAGGCTGTATGGAACTCGCCAGCGCCTCTTAGACCAGATTGTAGCAAACAGGAAGATGAGTGGGTTCCAAAGATGGTTAGTTGGAAAAGCAGCGAGTTGAAGTGAACAGAGTTCCAGCATCTCAGGCTGCTGCAGTCAGGCGGAAGTGCCAGGAAAAACAAAGATGGAAAGTGGGTTATGAGTTCAGATTTTAGGATCCCCGAAATTTCCTGTGCCCCTGGCGGGAGAGGTTTTGGGGAGAGCCTAAACCGAGTTGGGCGCCACATGTTATTCTTTTGCTTAAATTAGAAATGAAAGAAGAGGAAGAGGCACAAGATGAGACACAAGATGAGACTATTCGACATATTAACCAGTTTTTTGTAGGCCCGGCAGAGCAGAGAGACTAAGAGATAGGTGGAACAGGGGTAAATGGCTGACCGCCATGGCCGGTCACCATAGAGAGGCAGAGAGAGCATAGGTGGGAGAAGAGAAGAGCAGAGAAGGAGAGAGTAGATAGAGAGTAGAGAGCGAGTATTAATTTTCTTTTTCAAAATTTTTGCTTATTGGTCACCCAAGAATGACTGTGCAGTTTTCTTTTTCTGTTTTGTTAGCATGCAAATTATATAGTTTGAATTTCAAATTCTCAGGTTGGATATGAAGGAACCGGCTTCCCTTTTGGTAGCCATAACAGCCGAACACATGCTTGCCATAAACCTGCCTTGGTCACGTAGAGGTCAGATGCCTGTCTCGTGACAAGGAACCCATCAGAAGTTAGTCACTAGAAAGTCAGATGCCTGTCTCATGACAAGGAGCCAATCGGAAGTTAGCTGGTGGCGCTATGCTTTACGACCCTGGGTGTGCTTTACGGACTAGCGCACAGCAATGACGTAGAGAGCATAGCAACCACCCTGGGAGGGCCTATGAGCCATAACAACCAGTTGACCAATCAACACAGGGCAAGCCCTCCAAGCCTGGAGGCACACCAATCGTAAGCCTGTGCATACCCCTAGACACTCCCCTTACGTTGCCCTATAAGATCTTTTGGGAGACCCAAGGAGCCGTCTTTTTCTAGCCGTCTGCCATGGCGGGTGGGTAAAAGACCCGAGCTAACATGGGGTTAGCTCGTTAAACTACAATAAAGCCTCATGCAGTTTGCATCAAGCTTTCTCCTCCATTCTGTGTTTGGGGTGGCCGCCGTCCTGGACTAAGATTCTGGAAGCCTCAGCTTTCTGAGGGTCTTACATTTGGGGGCTCGTCCTGGATTTGCGACCACCCCTCACCTGAGTGGAGTCGATCTTGGAGGTAAGTGGGTACCCTGTATTGTCTGTGTCTTTGTGTTTTTGTGCAGGCTGAAATCTGGTTCTGTGCTTTGCAGTCGCTCGTGTCTCGGGAAGAGACAAGAGTTCTGGTCTCGGGAGGAGACAGAGTGTGATCAGTAGACGTGCTTGGGAGATCACCGACTGCCACCCTGGAAGACGTTCCAGGAAGTCTGTGGGAACCTCAGGGACGCTTGGGAGATTCCCGTCTGGGAGCTGGTGAGGGTACGGTAGTTCTCCTGGATTGGGGAAGTTATCCGTCCTCCCGGCCGTCTGTATTTCTGGAATGGTTTTGTCTGTCTAGGTGGAGACAGACATCTGATAGTTTTTGTCTGTGTCTTGGGTGTTGTTTTGTCTTATCTGTGACTTTGATGATGGGACTGACTATAACCAACCCCCCTCAGTCTGACTTTTGACCACTGGATGGACGTTAAGGACCATAGTTAGTCAATTAAAGTTACAGCACCCTCTTTCGTTGAGTCATGTGGCGTCACACTAGGTAACTTTATTTTTCCAGTCTTTGTTTCTGTATGGTTTCTGTACAAGAATTGTTTAGGGCAGAGGTTCGGATGACAGCTTCTGCAGTCTGTAGGAGCGGGACTTGGTAGGACCAAGTTGCTTGGTCCATCTGTAAGGGGACCCAAGCGGGTCGCCCAATTTGTAGGACAGGGGCTTGCTGGGAGCAAGTCGCCTGGTCCATCTGTAAGGGGACCCAAGCGGGTCGCCCAATCTGTAAGGACAGGGACTTGGTGGGAGCAAGTTGCCTGCTCCATCTGTAAGGGGATCCAAGCGGGTCGCCCAATCTGTAAAAGAGGTACTTGTTGGAATCAAGTCATCTAAAATTCCGAATAGGACCCTAGTCTGTGTTACTGTACTGTCTGTCCATGTTTCACATTTGTGTTATATGTTTCTTAAGCATCTCTTTCTGTCCCTGCTCACCCTATGCACGTGGCATGCATGGGTCAGGGGTCTTTTCTTGATTCTCTGAGCACGTGGCGCCACCTCAACTATGATCGGCAGATGCACCCGGAGGACAGACTGCCACTCTGAGGACACCCAGGACCCAGGAGGTACAGACTCGGGCCAAGGACACTTGGACCCGCCTCAGTTAGCCGCCGAGTTCTGCCGCCGTCTTCCCGGCGCCATTGCCTTATGAGCAGCGTGGGCGGATTGGGTTGGCGTCTGTTCTTTCCTGTCTATTCTGTGTTATCATCATTGGTTGTCAATTCAGGATCCACCACGCCACCCCCTTTCTATCCCCACCTGCGGGTCTGAGGCATGCCCAGTAGGGCTGTTTCTGCCCCAGCTGCCGTTGTGGCTGTTTCCCTGCTCTGAGGAAAAATGGCTACAAGGCCGCCATCTGCTACCCGTCTTTCTGTGCTCCACACACATGGTATGCAGGGGGGCCGCAGGAGTCTTTCCCACCCCTGGATTGGCCAAGGGTCTGGGTTTACCAGCAGCACCCCCACCCCAGGTCTCTCTGCCTTGAGCACATGGAGCTAGCTCAGGCAGGTGAACCATCTGTCCTGATCCGGATATTCTAAAAAAAAAAAAAAAGGGGGGGGCCTTAAAGTTATTAAAAATTATAAAAGGGACTTTGACAAAATTTTTATATTGACTGAAAAATGAAAAAAAATGATATAGGAGACTTAAGTAATAAAGAGAAAAAAAAAAGAAAACTTGTCTAAGAATGTCTAAGAAAGTCAGAGAAATAAACTAAAAGATTATAGAGAGTTAAAACAAGATGTAGGTCAGAAAAAAGTTGTTAGAGGTCAAAAAAAAAGATTGTTACAGAAAGTTATAGAGGGTCAGAGAAAAGTTGTCAAAGGTCAGAAAAAAGGTTGTTACAAGTCAGAGAAAAATGTAAACTGTGCTATGGTTTCTCATGTCTACAAACAGTAAATTTTAAAAATAATAATATAAATTAAAATTTTAATCATATTGAGCTGGGTTTGTTTTTAAAAAAGGTCCTGTTTATTTCTCAAATAAATTATATATACTTGTTTTAAAAATGTTCTATTTCCTGGTATAAACTTAAGCATGTTAAGCAAAGCAAGTTACGGCCATTTTGTAACTGGTCACATGACTTGACTGGTCGCCATTTTGCTAAAGTTAGAAAAAGAATACTTAAACCGCCATCTTGACTAAAGGTGACCACATAAAAATTAGAGGTACCATCTTAGAAACAAGTTTTTCAATTAAGATTTAAAATGTTAATGCTTCTATATATTACAGAAAGACCTTAAGGGAATTTAAATTTCTTTTAAAACCAGTTTTAAAATGTTTGTTTTTATTAATGTTTGTACTAAAAGAGCTTCAATTTAGAATTATTTCTAAGCAAAGCCTGACAATGTAAAGTTCTTGTTTTATAAAAGATGCTAATCTGTTACAGTTTGTGTTTTCAGAAGTTAAGTTTAGGATGTTGATAGCACACACCTTTAAGCTCAGGGTATAGGTGGCACACGCCTTTAATCCCACCACTCGGGAGTAAGAGGCAGATGGATCTTTATGAGTTCAAGGCCTGCCTGGTCCGGCAGATCGAATTCCAGGACAGGCTCCAAAGTCACAGAAAAACCCTGCCTCAGAAAGAAGTTAAGCTACTGTTTAAGAAATATAAGGTAACTCTATACAGTTTTAAGTTCAGCTGTGCTGTTTCAAACATTTTATTAAGTTAAAACCAGTTACAGTCAGACTAAAAAATTAATTACAAAAAGAAGACTTTACCTAGCCACCTGTGTGCTTCTTGTATGCTTAAGGCAAGTAATTAAAACAGACCTCTAATGCTTCAGAGATCTTCAGAATATGGCATTTAAATTGTTATCTTTAAAGTTTATAATGTCAGACAGACTGCCAGATCCGGACAATGACCCAAAGTCTCCAAAGATTATGAGGCACCCAGTTCCTGCACCTGGACCAATGAGCGAGATGCTCAGATGTGATACCTGCCGCCTGCCAGGACCTGGCCGAGACTGTGGACAAAGCTGCTGGACACTGGAAAATTGATTGCGCCCCTTTGCCTAGACAAAACAAGGTCAGTCTTTTCCATGTCCCTCTTCCACAGAGAGGAAAAAAACTCTCACAGTATAGGCCTGGCAAAGATTGCTGGTCTTTCAGACACCTGCCTCCAGCGGTAATGGAGAAACTTGGGTTTGGCTAACTGTATATGGACTTGCTTCTGACTGGCTTCTGTCCTTTTTAGTAGATTCAGACAAAATATACCCTTCTCAGATCTCTGAAATATTACTGGTTGTCAGCTTGACAGCATCAGAAAGTCAGATCCACTATAGACTAGTCAGTATGTTAGCTGATAAAATAGTAACTATCTACTGTTCAGGCACAAGCTCAAGGTTTTTAAGTTTATTTTGGTTGTCATCTAAGTACAAACTTAAAGGGCTTTTCATCAGGCCAAAGGCACCTCTGTCCAATCCATACCCGGCTCTCTGGACAGAGGAGAAATGTACATGCTTATAGCCCAAATCTGTAGTTTTTACTAGGACTCAAAGTTATAAATATATTCCTGCTGTTTAAACAGATATCTGCTTTTTCTGCACTGTGGGCTTCAATAAATAAGTTTTAACCTCTGTTCCTAGTTTAAACATGTCTTAAACAGGTTTCTGCTTCTGGCTGACATCTGAGTATCAGTTGCTGACTACAGGCTGTTCTAAGTAGACTGCGAGCCCTGGACTTGCTGTGGATGTGAGCCAGTCAGCTGATGTGGACACCCCCTGTCTCTGCAACAGTGTCTGCTAACCAGAAGCCCCTGATGAATTCCCTATTGCCTAAATTCCTTTTTGCTTTTGACTAGCATTTCAACCTTCTAGGGTCCCTAACTTCGTCCCAAAGTCAGCAGGAAGCAGTTTGGAAAGAATTTCGCCGTCCATTTTCCCGGGTTAAAATGCTAAGTCAAAGGAAACTCCCTTGCATGGGGATGCCAATATCTATCACTCCCTAATGGGGATGCTAGAGAGACAGCAATTCCATGATTGGAATTTACAAAAAAGAAAATGGGGGAATGAAGGAACCGGCTTCCCTTTTGGCAGCCATAACAGCCGAACACATGCTTGCCATAAACCTGCCTTGGTCACGTAGAGGTCAGATGCCTGTCTCGTGACAAGGAACCCATCAGAAGTTAGTCACTAGAAAGTCAGATGCCTGTCTCATGACAAGGAGCCAATCGGAAGTTAGCTGGTGGCGCTATGCTTTACGACCCTGGGTGTGCTTTACGGACAAGCGCACAGCAATGACGTAGAGAGCATAGCAACCACCCTGGGAGGGCCTATGAGCCATAACAACCAGTTGACCAATCAACACAGGGCAAGCCCTCCAAGCCTGGAGGCACACCAATCGTAAGCCTGTGCATACCCCTAGACACTCCCCTTACGTTGCCCTATAAGATCTTTTGGGAGACCCAAGGAGCCGTCTTTTCTAGCCGTCCACCATGGCAGGTGGATGAAAGACCCGAGCTAACATGGGGTTAGCTCGTTAAATTACAATAAAGCCTCGTGCAGTTTGCAGCAAGCTCTCGAATCCGCCTGGTGATTGGGGTGACCGCGAACCTGGCCTGAGACCCCGGATACTTGAGTTTTCGGGGGTCTAACAGATACACTTCTGAACTAAGTCTGTATTCATGGTTTCGATGTCTTTCTTCGCATATATTGCTGGATTTAATTTGTTGATGTCTAAATGAAGGACTGCACATTCTTGCATGGGTCCTGTTGGTCTTTGGTTGCAGTTT
Source organism: Cricetulus griseus (assembly GCF_003668045.3). Taxonomy (NCBI): domain Eukaryota; kingdom Metazoa; phylum Chordata; class Mammalia; order Rodentia; family Cricetidae; genus Cricetulus; species Cricetulus griseus. The sequence continues at coordinate 7,189,406 of NC_048596.1, read as the reverse complement.
TGAAAATTAATTTATTTTAACAATATATCCATAGTTCCCTCCAACTCACTCCCACAGCTCTCCCCTTCCCCATATTCACCCCCTCCATTTCCTCTTCAGAAAGAGCAGGCCTCCAACTGAGGTTGGACAAGGGAACCCAGTAGGAAGGAAAATGTCCTAAGAGCAGGCCAATGAGCCAGAGATAGACCCATTCCTATGGTTAGGAGTCCCACCTAGCTAACAGCAAGCTAACAGCCATAGCACATACACAGAAAACCTGGTGCAGACCCACGCAGGGCCTGTGTCTCCCAAGTTAGTCTCTGTGTTTTTTCACAGATCTGGCTTCAGTACCAGGGTGCTATGGGCTCATAAAAATGAGTTAAGGAGTGATTCTTGTCCTTTTGTTTTCCAAAAGATATTCTCCAGAATAGATTATTAATGTTCCTTAAGTACCTGGTATTGTTTGCATAGAGACTATCTAGGTCTAGACCTAGACTATCTAGGTCTAGAATTTTTGGCTTTTAAGTGTTTCTAACTAATTTAACTAGAATTCCATTTACCTTGCAGTTACAGAACTGTCTGAGCTCTTTAATGTTCCCTTGGGTGATTTTGATAATTTGTGGCTTTTAAGGCTTAGCCTATTTCATTGACATTTTCTAATATATGTGCTTAGAGTTTGTTTATTCCTGTGTCCTCCTAATGTCTATACCGATACCAGGCTTTTAGGACTTAATGTTATAATTTGCATCTTCTCTCTCTTTTTACTTGTCAATGTGTGTAATGTTTATTACATTTTATTGATCTTTTTTAGGCAAACAGTTGTGATTTTATTTTGCTTTTCTCTTTCCTAGTTTATTGACATCTTCCTCTATTAGTATTCTCTCTGACAGTTTTCTTAAGATGAAAGCTATTCCTCACTTAGTTCATTAATGCAAATGTCTTCCAGAAACACCCTCATGGACATTCATAGAAATATATTCTTTTGGTTGTTCTGGATTAGTTGCCCAACTCCCATCATCTTCCTCCATGTCATTCTGTCACAAGCCTGTCACCTCCCTGTGTCTTTTCAGACTGTGCTGTTGTTTGTTGAGGTGTCCCCAGGGCAGGGGCTGGGGAGTGATTACTCCAGCCTTTTTCTTTCCTTTCAAAACATTGCAACACTGGGTCTAGTGCATGGTACTCTCTGCCCATGACCTGTTGCATTCTCTCAAATGTCCTTACTACCCACAGAGAGACTTCAGCTCCATTCAGCAGCTTAGCCTCCATGGCAGGCCCTGCAGCAAAGAGTGAGGGTTGAGGAACACATACCAATTCCAATTCAGACAGCCTCAGAGTGTTGCTACTCTAATTCAGAACTGTTATCTCTGTTTTTCTCCTTATCCTTGGCAAAGCTGAATGGTACAGGAAACCTGACCACAACAGAGGTTATCTCTTTTGGAGGAAGGTTATCTTCTTTGTCTCCACCTGTTGTTTTTCTGTAGCTAACTACCCAGGTGACCCAATAAACTGGTACCTTTATTGTTGTCCCTCATCGTGGGATATCTACCATTGCCTGTGTTCTTACCTGAGAGGGGGGAGTGTGGATTGAGGAAAGGAATAGACAGGAGACAAGAGATAGTGTCAGGAGAGCATCTAGCAAATACTGAATACTGAATACCCATGTTTATTGTGTACAGACTTTTTATACCCCCATCAAAGGAGGGGGAGAAGGCAAAAGACTTCCTTACCAAGATACAAAAAACAAGCAAGCTTGATTGGCTTCTCAACACCTAAACATCAAGTAACTCTCTCTGAGTTAAGTATTCTGTTGTTCAGGAAGGTCATGCAGTGACCACACCCTACACCAAGAATCCTGTTGTGTTTACATCTTAGGCCAGACCTCCTGGTTGCTTCACCTTGGAAGAGCAAGGGCAGGCAAGAACCCTGTGACCTCAAGTCAATTGGAATGGAGTCAGTTCTGTGGGTGCCCACATACCTTCTCCTCCAGGGGAATTCTGCTCTGCAGTTTTATAATCATCCAAACATCTTTTGAAGAAAGCATAACAAAACAGGCTGAGGCAGAGAGTCTCTGCTCACATAAAGGGGTTGCACATCTGTGGAACAATGGCTGGCACTCAGGTCCAACGGGAGGGCACGTGATATAACCTTGAGCCTCTTTCATTAGCCTGGGAGGCGATGTCTGGCGGGTGATATTTCCTGACAATAGATGGGGAAATTGCTGTGGCAACTATGAGAACAGAATTGGAGACAATTCTCAGGGTTTGCTGTTGTTTAGCATTCATGTATTGTCACCATGTCTGCAGCTGGGAGTCCTGCACAATTCATCCAACACTGCTGTGTCCATTAAACCACAAGGGCAGTGTTGAAGGACCAAGAACCTTTTAGAACCTAAAAGATGATTGAAACTTGGGAGAATTGGTTTTTTTTTCCAAAAGAGAAAAAAATCCTACACAAATAATAAGGACTACATATTATGATGCAGCATTGATTCTAAATTTCATTCAGCTCTTGTATTTTTTACAAAACATGCTGTAGGTAAAATTATACTTCAACATGAGATGATGGTATATTATAAAGTTTTAATATTCTGTGGAATAGAAATTCTGAAATTCAGAGAGCCTTGTTTTTTTTTTTTTCTTTTTTCTAAGTTTTGTTAAACTTTGTTTTCCAAAGCTAGCAGTCCTTAGAGCAAAGAAAAGGTAATTATTAGTCTGAAGATGGAAGCTAGGAATAATTTGTGTCATTAAAGTAGGCTAACCCTGAGGCCAATAGTCTCCTAAGTTCAGTGGCTTAGAAGAATCAAAGTTGCTTTTTCATCTGCAGGATAGCCCAATATAAGAATTCCCCGCTAGAGTGTTCTTCTGGATTGCTTAGTTTTACATGGCCAATGTGGTTTTCCAACTACATAAGGCTCTGGTTGCCCCTTGGGGCAACCTTGGAGGTCTCTCCTTTGAAAAGAGGGGTGGTGTGAAAAGGCACCAGAAGAGTTTCAGGGGCCAGAGACAGAGGTACATGAACTGTTCCACAACACTTTTTAGACTTACACTCTGTCCCTGCCTCCCGTACTGTGACAGAGGGTTTACAATGCTCCCTTTTACATAGGAGCTAAAAGGAACAGCATGTAGTGGGCACACATGCTTCTTGGGCATTCACCAGCACTGGCCACCGTAGTTTATCTGAAGTCCTGTATGTGCTAAACGTTTTAGCTGTGTGAAGAGACACGGGGCTCCTTCTTTGATGAGGGGCTTTGATGTTTAAGAAGAGAAATGATTACATTAGCTTTACTTCCTGTTCAGTCTCTCTGCTGTATTTCCATGCTTTCTATTTCCAGCTTATCTTCATTGGCTCTGAGTGCTGTTCCTCCTTAACCATTGCAGTGACTGCTGGCTTTCTGTTTCCTATGCCTTTAGTTCTGGGCTGATTTTAGAGAAATACACACTGGTCTGTAAGCATGCAGAGGACTGTGGTGATATATTATTTATGGTTTATTAAAGCTTGCCTGAGGATTCAGAAAGCAAAGTCAGCCTCAAGCTATAGAGCTCAGGCAGTGGTAGCAGACACCTTCAATCCCAGGACTCACGATTAAGAGGTTTAGATTATCTCTGTTAGTTCAAGGCCACTATGGCCTGTATAAGAGTGAAGAGTAACAGAGCTCATGCCTTTGATCTCAGTACCTGGGATCACACACCTTTAATCCCAGGACTCATGAGAGGTATTTAAGACAGGAGCAGGGTCTCAGAGCTGGCATTCATTCATTCTCCAGCTACACTGAGGATAGGAAGACATTGAATTCTCAGGATTCTCCAGTTACACTGAGGAGAGGTTACAGTCTGAGGTTTGGTGGCGCCAGGATCACCATTCAGTCTGAGGTAGAGGTAAGAGCTAGTGGCCAGCTGCTTTGGATGCAAGAAATGACAGAAACAGCTGTCTGGAAAGTCACCCAAATTTCCTCTGCAATGCTGGGACATACAACTTTGGCTATAGTCCTAGAATATCTGACAGACAATTTTCAGAAGCAGGAAAAGTTGAAAGACTGTCCTATTCTGTCTTGGAAAGGTTCAACAGTCACTTTTCCTTGTGTCCTGCCTGTCCAGATTGGACAGCATGCTTACTGGCAGCAGTTGAAGCAAGGGCAGCTTTTTGACCAATAGGCCAGGTTTACCAAGAAGAAAGCAAACTCTGTGTATTCTTTATGTCCATCATACTCTTGGGAGTGGATCGGTGCTGCCAGGAGCAGCCATGTCCCATGTCAACAGAATTATAAGTTACTAAAACTTTTAAATGCCATCCATATTTGGTAGGTTTTTGAAGTGTCTGAAGGTTACCTATCTATAGGGAATACATCTTTGTATATCCAGAGAACCTAACTAATATGTATGACAAACATGGATGACTATTAACCTGTAATTTTTATTAACCTATATAGCTTAAAGACTAAAGCTTCACATTATAAAAACAGTCTGTAGACAGATGTGCAGTATAAGGACAGTGACCTAAAAACTAACAAAATACAAAAATATCTTCATCAGAGGTATAAATGTATAGTGCATTATGACAAAAAATCCTCAATTTGCATCAATATACAAAATATCTGAAGGAGTAGAAGAAACATACATATAGTATAACAAATATAATTTTACATTTGTGTCAATATACAAAAATATTGTAAACAGAAGTGGGAACATAAACAATATTATAAATATAACCTTGAATTTGTAACAATATACAAATTTTCTTAAACAGGAACAGGAAAATTTGTATCAATATATAAGAATCCATAACTTTGCAAATTATCTAAAACTGATAGTTGCTATGTTAATTTACAAGTAGATACAATAACCTACCTATCCTATCTATCAGATTATCATGGATTCTTGTAACATAGAGCTGTCTGTGTGAAGACAGTCTTGCCATCCTGTTAGGTTACCATAGAATCCACACACAGCACATCAACAGCATGCCGGAGGGTGGTCTTATGAGACACTGAAGCAGTGTCTCTATCCCCACTCCCTGTCAGCAATTTGGATTCTGGGCAGTTCCAGCCAGGGTGTGTCTCTGACTCAAAGCTGAGGACATTAGTATGTGAAATGTGCACATCTCCATTTCCAGGATACAGAGGAATCTGAGAAAGTTAGTAATGGACACTTTAGGGTTCACTGTGGGAGACACTCCTTCCCAGGCTGAGGTTTCCGGCTCTCTGCCATTCCACAATCCAAGACTCTAGTCAGCTTTGGAGCTGCGGTCTTACAGCTGAGGATGACTCCGTTATGATAGTGACTAGGCACGCCACCATCATGGCTGCTGTGTGTGGCATGCCACATGCATTAGCTTCCTCCCATTTAGCAGAGGAGAAGGCTGAGGGTCAGAGAGGCCAACCAACCTCCTAGTACAGGATGGTGCTGTCTCAGTACCTCACTCTTCTTCCTGGAAAGCATCTAAAGGCAACAAGAAGAATGAGGAAATGCCAACTTTATTTTTGGTGATGCTCAAAGATAGCTGTAACTTTGTTTTCTGAGAACCCTCACAGCTGCCTTTCTCCATGGCAGAGCCAGAAAAGCTCACAGAGGAACTTGGTTACATAAAGTCTTCACCAAGCCATGATTGTGGCCAGCCCTGTGCTCACACAAGCCTCTACCCAAAAGCTAGTACAGGAAAAATGTTTCTTCTTTAACAGGGTGGACATTGGCAGAAACCAGAAAAATGTCATTTTGGAGCTGACATACGCCAGACAAAATTTTATCATGTTTTTCTTTTTTAAAAGTATGTTGTAAAATCTCAGGAAAGAAAATGTGTGTCAGTGTGTGTCTTTCTGTGTGTCTCTTTGTGTCTGTCTGTGTGTGCCTTTCTGTGTGTGTCCCTGGGTGCTGTAGATGCCAACAATCACAGGAATAAAGAAGAAATTCTAAACAGAAGGGAAAGAGATTCTATCGAAAACACAATAAAGGCCATATATTGCAAGATAGCAAAAATAAAAATAAACAACATTAAGTTGAAATAAAGAAAGAATTAAATCAAATTAGAGAGAACATGATAGATAGGGGACAGTCAAATGAAACCCAACACGTGCCCAATTTTATTCCCCTGGAGAATAAACAGGAAATAATCACCCAGAACAAATATCTGAAGATGGGATCCAAGAAACTTCCCTGAAATAAAACTTACATTTCCATAATATTAAGATAAATACTGAAGGATCCTAGCTCTGATGAAATTACTGAGGCAAGAGGAAAGAAAGCTGAGTGCTAACAGACCCACGGTGCTGTGTCTCTGCGGCTCTTGGTTAGAGGATGTGGGGAGTGGCTAACGTGGGCCAGATGGCAGCCACAGGCAGCCATGGGAACTGAGTGCAAGGAAGCTTGTGAGATCTGCTCTTGTCTCTTTTCTTTTCAGAAATATTTCCAGTAGCCTTAGCCTCCTATGCCTTGGCCAGCGTCCACAGTCACCACTGACAACAGAGGGGGAGTGAGAAAATGGCACGGAAAGTCTGCAGGGTGAGGAGATGGGGAACTCTGTGGAAAGACTACTCCCATGGCTGCCTTCTCTTTATCTCCTCCTTTTTGCATGCATGGCAGATGGGTTAAAGTCTAGGGAGAACCTCTACACACTTGGGGTTCTCCTCTGCCCCTCCTTCATTTGTCTTTCTTTCTCTCCCTGTCTGTCTGTCTCTGAGATAAAGCTCCATTAGATCAGGCTATCTCAACCTTGATATGTTGTAGCTGAAGATAAACTTGAATGTGTGATCCTGTTGTCCCCAATTCCCGAATGCCAATATAGCATGCCTGGGTTATGCCATACTGGGAACTGAACTCAGGGCTTAATGCATGCTAGGCAAGCACCCTGTGTACTAAGCCACACCTCTTTCCTTTTCTGTCTCTTTGGACATTCTAGCCCAGGACATTAAGCAAGATAGCTGTTGGTGGAAGGCTATGAGCGTTCAAGGTAAAATAAGTTGCTCACTTTGGAGTGTAACCACCATGAAAGAAAGACAGAATGTGGAGAGAGACTAATGCCAACCAAAGAAGAAGGATCAGAATTGATGGCTTCTGCCACCTGTCTCCAGAGTGAGGGCTCCTACTCACTGCCAGTGTCCACTGTCAGTGGCGATGCCATACCTTCCCTACACCAGTCGAATGGCTGTGTAGCCTCCTCTGAATCTTCACTTTGGCTCCCACTTCCTGATAACCTAACGTTGTGCCTTAGGTTCACTCCCTCTTATGGTGATTCTGCCTCACGATGCTGAGAGATGTTTCTGTTCTTTCTTCCCTCCCCATGGATAGACACTACTGTCTGTTGCTCTGGGGACAGCTGCTCTGTCACCTCTTTAGAGAGTTGGCAGCAGGGTTGCTATCCCTCTGCCTCTTACTATAAAACTCCAGGCTTTGTCATCAACATGCCACCCCTCCACCTCCTCTAGTATTACCTGCCAAGAACATGGACTTTTTCTGAATGAGGTTGATAGCAGCAAGGGAAAGGTTGTTTACATAACATTAGATCCATTAAATGGATCTCTGAATCCGCATAGTTTCATGGCAAACCAAAGACATTGCATAGAAGAAAAGCAAATGCTAGGATAGAGCCTCTTCCTGGACATGCTTCTATTTTTTTTAATTACTAATATATTTTTAAAATTAGTATAAGAGGTTTCATTATAGAATTTTCAAACATAATTAGTTTTGCCATTATATTTTAAATCTGCTCCTTGAAGATTTCATATGCATGTATACAGTACATTTGGTCATATCCTCTCCTTACTTCTTCATCCCCAAGACCCACCTTGTAATATTCCATCTCTAATAGTCCCCTTTCTCTTCTCAGGTCAATTTGTTCTATTAATAACTCCCATTCCTAAAAACCTATTCTTGTGGTCTTCTTTCTAGTTTCATGACCTATAACCTATAGCCACACTCACATTCATGCACACACACACACACACACACACACACACACACACACACACACGCACACACACACACATGCACCCACGTGCGTGCGAGCGTGCGCATACACACATGCATACACAAAGAGCTAGTATCTTCTATCTGCATTTGAGAACAAAACACCTGGTGCCTGTCCTTCTGAGTCTAGGTTATCTCTCTTAATAATAATAAAAAAAAAGATTTCCAGACCACCACAAATTGGCTAAGAGGTGAGTGGACAGAACTCCAAAGAGGAAACATAAATAGCCACTAAAGAGATTTAAAATTGTGCAACATCATTGAACAGCACAGGGAAATGGAAATTTGGATTTTTATTTTATACAGGGTCTCTTTGTAGCTCAGGGAGACTTTGAACTTGGAGAAATCTTCCTTCCCCAGCTGCCTGAGTGTTATATTTACAGGTATGAGTCACCATGTCTGAGATTTTGCTCTTGGGAAGGATGATGTACATGTAAATACATGTAATAGTTTTTTGTTTTTGTTAAACTCCTTGATGTATTTCAAATACTGGGTTGAGAGTATTGAACCAGGAAAGATTCCCTTAGCTCACCCCTGCCCACCTCTACTACACGGGCAAAGCCGGCTGAAACCCACCAGCAGCAATCCCAGGCTTGGTTGAACAGTTATCATGAGAGATGTGACAAACGCCTCTCCCAGATCATCTTTCTGCCAACAGGTGACAGGAGACGTGGCTAGCCACCATTGCAGGAGCAGATGATACTCCTGGTCCTAGGGCTAGGGACAGAGTGTGCACATATTACCACCCCCTATGCAGAATGTTCCGTATGCCAAGGGCCAGGACCAGATCTCAGCATCCATTTATCCAGTTGAGCAGTTTCTGGATGCCAACCTTCTGTCACTTCTCTGATGGTTTTAACTGAGCCAATTTCATGACTGATTGGCTGTTTTTTGTTTTGTTTTGTTTTGTTTTTTTAACAAACAAACTTTTCTATTAGTTACATTGTTTTTAAAAATTTCATGCATGGATATAAAGCATTCTGGCTGCTCTGACTCTGACCCCTCTGCTCTTCCTCCCATTCTTGCCTCCTCTGTCCTCCCTACAGGTTCCATATTGGCCCCTCCTGTTCCATGACTCACTGAGGTTAACCAGACTGTCATAATGACCACGAGTAATGGAACCATCCAGTGGAGCCTGCCGGGGTCACCAGTGGGTACACAGGTGATGAGAATGACTCTTCCTCCCCCAGGATCCACCCACCATCAGCTAATAGTTCAGCTGCTCATGCTAGGCACGACTGGCTGTACATTCTAGTACATACAGAGCCAGTGCAGGGAACGGTTGGTGCCGTGAAATCATGCCTGTGATGACTGGGTAATGCCTAGAAGACAGCATTTCGTAACCGTTCTTCCTGTGTCCTGCCTCTGATGACCTTTCTGCCTGCTGATTTTGGAGAGCCCAATAGAATTGAAAGGCCCGTTCTTATCGAGTTGCATCAGGCACAAGCTGAGTGCTTTATATCACTGGGACTTTTCCCTGTGAACTTTATTTTTTCTCTCCTGTATTTGCATTTCTTGGAAGTGGGTTCCTAATTTTGTCAATACTCAAGGTTGAAGAATCATTAAACCTTCACTTTCTGGATAGGGAATCCATGCATATATTGTTTTGAATTTTCCAAAAACAGTTATCTCCTCATTTACATATGTCTATGTGTGCTTGCTTTTGTGTGGTGAGTTATAACCTAGTATTAGGCTATTCCTTTTGTTTCTTAAAATTCATAGCTTTAATTATTGACATCTCTGTCTGGTTGTGTCCTGTGTCCCTTTGACAAACCTTGTTCTTTGCTGTCTAGCACTATGGTTCCAGGAACATGCAATTTTCTCTGACGATCTCTAGAGTCAGTTATTTCTCCAATTAATCTGGGACTTCTTATTTGAAAACACAGTTAGAAACTAAGATCTCTGTGTGTGCTTTTCTGTGAGGACGTACTGCTAAGAGGCTCTCACATACAGAACTGAGGAATCTTGCATGCACACGAACCTGTGTATAATACCTTTGTACTCTATCTGTACTGTACCCATCTATCTATATGCTTATATCATCTGTATTTATACCTATCTGTATCATCCCTTATATATCAAGCTATCAGTTAAGAATGATGTCTGATTGACAGTACAAGAAGTTTCACTTTCATCATTCTCCATTGCTGTCACAATCAACATCTTTCTCTGATAAATACCTGGGTTAGACAATGATTGGGATACATGCACAAGTTAAAATTTTATATTATGAAAAACCATTGATCCTCCTAAATATTTCTGAAAATTAACAATAAAAAATCGGCAGAGAAAATTGCACGTTCCTGGAACCATAGTGCTAGAAAGCAAAGAACAGGGTTTGTCAAAGGGACACAGGACACAACCAGATAGAGATGTCAATAACTAAAGCTGTGAATTTGAAGAAACAAAGCCTTTGCTAGTTTACCCCATTCTGTTGACATCACAGGAAAATAGAAATCCATACCCATTTTGATAACTAAAGATATTAATGGAATCAGTAAAGATACCCTCTGAAATTATGCTGGGAAAAATCATGTTTTTTGATGGTATTATAGCATTATTTTGTTGCTTTCACATTTTTAAATGAACAATTCTTCAGATATGTGAAAATTTCAGTTAATATGTATTGATTTTCAAAAGTTCCAAGTGTCTTTATTGACATATAGCAAGCTACAAACATTTAAGGAATTGAATAATGTTTGACCCACACATATTTGTGAAACTATCACCAAAAAATTCTGATCCATGGAGATGACTCAGTAGGTAAATTGCTTGGCAAGCACAAGAATGGGAGTTCATATTCCAAGCACTCATATAAGTGCCAGGTAGGATTGGTAGCCCACTTACACTGCTAATAACTCAGAAGCCCAAGATGGGAGACCCAGGAGCTAACTGCATAGTTAGAATAGCTGAACTGGGGAGCTTCAGGTTCAACACAGATCCTGCCTCAATGTAGAGAATGGAGAGTCATTTGGAAGAAACCTGATGTCAACCTGTGGCCTCCACAGGAACATGGACAAATATTCACATGTACCTGCATACACATAGACCCCTACACACACACACACACACACACACACACACAGAGAGAGAGAGAGAGAGAGAGAGAGAGAGAGAGAGAGAGAGAGAGACACACACACACACATAAATAAAAAATCTTCCCTCATTTACTTTGTGAATGTTATGAAATAGACACATTTACAAATATGAACTCTATGGCAAAAAGATGATATATGCATTTATGCATTGTCTGTTTAAATTAATATCATTGCCATTTTGATTATTATAGCTCTATATTTACATTTGAAATTAGATAATACTAGTTATTTCATTCCTTTTCACAGTTTTTGTATATCATGGGTTCTTTGAATTTATGTATGAATTTTAAAGATGAGTGTGTGTGTGTGTGTGTGTGTGTGTGTGTGTGTGTGTGTGTGCTTGTGAGTGCCAGTGCCCACAGATGCCAGAAGGTGTCATATCCCCAACAGCTGAAGTAGTTTTCAGCAGCCTGAGGTGGAGGCTGGGGAGCTGAGTGCGAAGGTGGACCATATGCAGGATCAACCTGTACTTTTAACTGCAGGGCTCTCTCTCCAGTCCCTGTGCTACAGGATTTCCCGCCTGGGTCCCGTTGCCACTTCTGCCCCCAAATAACACACAGAGACTCTATTAGTTACAATGCTGTTGGCCATTGTTTATGGTTTCTTATTAGCTATCTCTGTCTAAATTATTAACCCATTTCTAATAATCTAAGTATCGCCACATGTTCTTATTTTACCAGAGAAAAGTCCAAGGACCTCTTACTCCTCTGGTGTCCTACATCTCAACTGTGCAATATCTCCACAGAGAAGAGAAGAGAGCGATTTCCTGTTTGTCCCTGCTTATATACTGATTCTGCCCTGCTATGTCACTTCCTGCCTGGATCACATGGTGACTTCTCTCTACTACATTTCCCAGAATCCTTCTCAACTCCTAGTCACACCTATCTTGCTTCCCGATTGGCCAACAGTGTTTTATTCATTAACCAATAAGAGAGACATATACACAGAAGATTTCCCCCATCAGTCCCTGGACATGGATTCTAGAATTAGTTTGTTGACTTGTAAAAGAAAGAAAGAAAAAAATTGCAGTTCCACTAACAAAGAGCAGGAAATACTACTGAAATTCAGATTAAGATTTCTACAAATGTTATTTTTTATTTGTTTTCCCTTTTGATCACTGCTGTTTTCTTTTTTCTACTTCTCTCACCTTTCCTTCAGAATAATTAATGGGCAGACTGAATTCGTAAACTTTAGATCTTTCTCCTTTTTTAACATAGTAAAGTAATAGCATCTACTATCCCTAAGTACTTAACAACATACCACAAATGTTTTATGTGTTGCATTTTATTTTCCTGTAGTTAAATTTTTTAAGTCTCCATTTTTTTAACTTGTAAGATTTTCAGAATGCTGTTTATTTTCTGAGTATTTAGAGAAGTTTTCCTCAGAGATCTTTCTGTTCCTGGTCTCTTATTGATGTAGGGAGGGTACACTGTCTGTGGCTGTGGTATTCTTCCCTTCTAAGAAGTTCGAATACTTATGTTTTCCCTGTTGGGATTCTGTAATCCAGAATATGGTCTATTTTGGTAAATGCTCCATATATACTTTTAAAAAGTACATAGACTGTTGTCATTGGGTGGGAAATACCATAAACGTCAACAAAGTCAGTTGATTGACAGCCTTGCTCTAATCTCCTATGTTTCCAGTGACTTTGTATATTTCATGTATTATTGAGAGAAGAACATTGGATAGCATCTCTCTATTGAGCTACATCTATGAAAAATTGAGAATCTGTTTATTAGGAACAGAGAAGAGCTGTGTGGTTCTGTTGGGGTTAATTTCCTAGTGTGACAAGTGGCGACACTTAACTTCAGGGGAAGGGAATAGAATGTGGCCACTAGTTTTGATCTTGCTAGGGCTGGATGCTGACAATGAGGAACCTGGCTCTGTGCAGCATCATTGCTAAGGATGCCTGATTCATCAATCCTGAGTGAGCAGGCACCATCGGAAATGATCACAGAAATGTAACTTTTTATACTCTGCTCAGATGAGGAATGAAGTGTTGCAGTGACTCAGCTGGATGCAAATGACTTTTCAGAAAAATGAAAGAACAGGAGCCACACTGCACGGTGTTGGCTTTCTCCTCCCAGAAATGCTGGTTTGCATTCCCCTTCTATTGTTAATGGTTTCTCATCCCTGCCTGTTCTAAAGCATCAGTTTGATGTGATGAGAAACACTACCTCTCCAGGCAACCCCAGGAAGCTCCCATGGGGTGGGGGATGAAAAAGCAGATGGCTTCAGGTACTTCAGGGAAGATAGGAAAGGTATTTTCCCATGTGGCCCATTTATCGGAAGGAAATGCTTGGTTTTTGTTAATGTGTGTTTGTAATCTTGGTAAATTTAGCCCAAATTTAATGAGTGGTTTCTATGAAAAGCTCATGGACTTGAGAATAACCGTCAACATTGATACCATCGAGGCTGCATGTCTGCTGGTTTTATGACAGCGCAATCAGTCAGCAATGACAGACCATCTCAACCACCCCTTAGCTTTCCTTTGGGAGTCTTTGGATCCTCTGGAGGCCACAGGATTATTCTAAAAATCTTTGGGGAACAAAAGTCAAGTAAATAAACAAATGATGCTTGTGTACTTGTACATTTTCCAAGGATAAAGATCTAAGATTTTCACTGGACTCTAAAGGGATGTGTGGAATAGGACGCCCAAAAGAGCTTGAGGATTCTTGCATGAATAAGCATTCTCCTCAAGTATTTGGAAAATGTTTAAATTGCTCAATGAAGGCAATACATTTAGTTAATAAAAGTAATTTAGTCAACATTTCTAAAAATCTATTTGAAATGGTAGAGTGGTGAAATATAAGCTCGGAATTGACTGATGAAATCTTTGTAATGATACAGATTCCTATAAGCAAGTGAAATGGAATAAAACTTTAATTAGTGTATTCAGATATCCAAACTCTTCCAAACATTCAAGTTTTCACTTATACGAACAAGTGACATGAAAGAAAATTGTTACTGGAGAGTGGAAACAGCTCTTTGGATTTCAGAGGTCAGAGATTTGTCTTTTGGCTCCTCCTGATCAGAGCTATGGACAGAAAGAGGAAGTATGAAGCCGTCCAGAGTCACCCAAGGAAACTTGCTTCTGACAGACTGAGTTGGTGTTCATTAGAAAGAGAACAAGGGAGAGGAAAAGGGAAGTCTCTAGTCATCGCGAAGAGAATGAGAAAGTGAGCCTTTGCTTCTGAACAGCAGCTGAACAAGCTGTCCCAGGAAGCATCTACCTGTAACTCTCTAGCTCAGGGGCTCCTCACTGGCTCCTCACAGGGGAGGGAAGGCTTCAGGAGAGGAGGGCCTTATCTCCTCAGCGGTCCATCAGAGAATGAAAACCATGAGCTGGGAAGGAGCAGTGAATAGGTAGTTATGGAGAGGTGGGGGGAGGGGGGGCGTGTTGAGGTTGATGGTAGTCTATAGGTTCAAAGTTATACTTGGATGGGGTAGCTAGATCCCAGAGTTCTACTGCACAGTACGAGGCCTGGAGCCAACAGCAGTCATTATATATTTCAAAACAGCAAGGAGAGAATTGTTTGAACATTTTACTCTGGACATATTTGAGGTGACGACATTTAAATTATCATGGCTTGATTATTATTCAGTTTATGTATGTATCAAAACATAATGCTATTTACCCTATTTATGTATGATTATTGTGTCATTTAAAAAAACATGCTACAAAATTCTGAGGTCAAGTCAAACTACTATGGAGGGTCCGATGCCAAGAAAAGGGAGTAACGTTTCCAGGAAGCAGCACCAGCTTCATTGTGTTTCCGCAGGAACACTGCTGACGGAGCACTCACTCCACACTTGACACCAGGCCGTACTGTGCTCCTTCTTCTCCCAATTCCTGAGAATAGCGGGTGTTACCTATACGTTTCCTAAACCGGGAACACTGTAAATGTGCTGGGCAGCTGGAACTCAATCTCAACCCTTACTATCCCCTTAGGTGCACACACAGAACAGAAACACTGTATCATGTCACCTTTCCTTCTCACAATGTATGTAATGAGAAGAGTCCCTCAAAACCACTGAATGAGGCCACTTTGCCCAGCGTACTTCTGGTCATGGGACTGGGGCTGATTCTTTCCTGTGGTCTCTGGATACAGGGTTTTCCGTCATCACCCCATGGCTATGAACACTCATTGCCGTGTGTGCACAGCCCTGTCTGGTACTCGGATTCCCTTTCACTATGCATGCCTTCAGTCTGGAAGTCAAGTCTTTGCCAGCTCCGTTTTCTCTGACGAGAAGAGGCCAGTTTCTGGGATTATGTGGTGTGACAGATGAAACAGAGCTGAAAATTCTGATCGTAGATTCTCTGCTCTTTTCTTTTCCTTCTTCTTTCACTCCTTTCCTACACCCAGGCTGTCTTTAGGAATGCCCAGGCTGAAACAGCTATGAAGGTAAACAGCTCAACTCCAATTTTAGCCCCAGCATCATTATTTTGGCAAAGATAACAATAATCTGTAGCCATCATACATCAAGTCAGCATCCAGATGTTCCATTAATTTAAATAAATGAAGTTTAGATTCTCCAAACATTCATTTTTGGTTTTATTATTTGTCACTGGGTCTCTAGTTTAGGCTGTTCTGGAAAACCCCGAGCAACCCAGGCTAGACTCAAACTTCTGGAAAATCTTCCTGCTTCAGCTTCCTACATGCTAGGGTTAAAGTCATGAGCCACCCCTCCAGGCTTCATAAACATTTTCTAAAAGTGTGGTTTGCAAGTACAATCCACCTCTAATTATTTTATATGTCCTCTAGGTCTCAATTTTCAATTCTCTTTGAATACCACCCTAAAATATTCATGCTAAAGAATCCTGTTTCTTTTCCCACAGTAGGGATTGGCTGGTCACAACTCCAGGTGCTGTTTCTTTATTCCCAATCTTTCTCATCATCTGTATAGAGATATTTGATTGGATTTGAGTAGCTTTTCCTTGTCACGCCTTATTCAAAAGGTGACTGGGTACTCTTCCCCTGAGAGGCACCTGGAAGCCACTTTCATTGTGTTGGTAGCTACTGTGAATCAATGTTTGGATCATTAACTCTTGAATGATGACAAATTGTGTTATTATGATTCCATCTTTTTTCTTCATTAATTAGCTTGGACACTGTTGTAAAGAGAAACCTCCCACATGAACTATTTGATTCCTCAGTGACACAGTTCACACAGGAAAGGCAAGATGCCTACTGGATTTTTCTCTTGCTTAGCAGCTTTCAAAACTCTTGGCTCTAGGTATTCTTAAGCCCAGTTACATGTAGGGAGAGACCCTGATTACAGGTACTCCTGACCATGCCCGTTTGGGGGTGGTCACAGGTATGTAGCAGGGTGTATAAGAGCAAGGGAGGCCAGCAGGCACTCTCTCTCTAGGCTGAGCTGACACGGGGAAGCATTCTGGGTCCAACTTGCTCAGGATGCCAACCTGGTCACTGGTTCCCTTGTGTGAGTATATCCCCTAATAAATTACTGGTTATTAACCTATCTCTGACTCCACTTGTATTCCTTGATAGTGTGGTCAGGAGTACCTATAATCAGGGTCTCTCCCTACAGTTACACATTTTAATATTTGATTTTAAAGACATTTTTATTTTTTATTTTATGTATATAGGTATTTTGCTTGCATATGTGAAGGGCACTGTGTATGTGCCTGATGCCTTTATAGGTCAGAAGAGGATACTGGGTCCCCAGGATCTAGAGTTACAGATGGTTGTAGGCTGTCATGTGGATCCTGGGGACCAAACCTAAGTCTTCTCTAGAACCAGCCAACATTCCCAAACTTGGAGCCTTCTCTCTGACCCTAATTGTTTTTTTTTTTTAATCATCGTGGATTTAAACATCATTGGTATATTCTAACCTATTGTAGTTGCAGTTCACATCACAATGTAGCTTCCCATATGGATGGTTGGCTTTATGAGTTGATTTCCCCATGTCCGTTATGGGGGAAGTGCTTTTGTGCATGTGTTTGTCTTACTGGATGATAAATAAAGCACTGTTTGGCCAATGAGGCAGCAAGTTAGGAGGGACTAGGAGTCAAGGAGGTTTCTAGTAAAGAAGTGGTGATCCAGGCAGGAAATGGCATAGCAGGGAGACTCATATATAAGCAAGGGCAAGAAAGAAGTTGTTCCCTTCTCTCTTCCTCCTGGTCTCTGCTCTGGATTTGCCATGTGAACGGCCGGCAAGAGAGGGCACCAGCGGAAGGCATCATCTATAAGATAAGTCTTATAAAATATATAGATTTATGATAATTAAAACTGAGCTAGAAGAGAGAAATCCTAGTCATTGGCAAAGCAGCATTTGTACCTAATATAAGTCTCTGTGTGTTACTTGGGACCTTAATGTAGTGGCGGGCAGAACTTGGACAGCCTGACAGAAAGTGCCCATGTGGAAGCAGGGCTCCGGTAGCTTGGCGGAAAGACTTTTTGCTACATGTCCCTGCTGGGCTTTGTAGAGTAACTACATGGCTTGATAAAATGCTGTAGCCTTATCTTGAACATTTCCTCTCAAGTATGAGGAATGTTCAGTATTTCCAGGCTTTCCTATAGCTTTTCATTGCATGCAGTTAAGAACTATGTTCTGGTTTATTTGCTTTTAAAATCAAATAGATGATGACTCCATGAGTTTTCTAAATTCAGCCCCATCTTCCAGTGTAATTAACAACTCTCTCTTTCCCCTACACAGAGACTCCTAGTTCTTAATGATACCATAGGTACTTCTCTCATGGCTGTAAAAAATACAAGACAGAAGCACCTTCTGAGAAAAGAGTTTGACTCCCAGGGGAAGCAGTCATCCTGATAGTAAAGAATGGCAGAGTTATCACAGTTGAAGCACATGGCTGGACTCCCCCCTTCTTGATAGGTTTGGAAGCAGAGAGTAGGGATTGAGAATCATCTGACGTCACCCTTTCCTTTTCATAGACAACCTGAGTCCCCAGTCTACACAGTGGCTCCACCCAGGTTTGGGTGTATCTTCCCTCTTTAGTTAATCCTCTAGAGTAGTCCTCACTGAACCATCCAGGAGTATGTCTTCTAAGGGATCCTAAGTTCAGTCAAGACAGCAGTGAAGATTAACCACCACCCCTGCGATGATAGAACTAGCCTACCAGACAACTCTCTGTAAGTTTTATCTCAGTACCACACACAATAAACTTACAGTAAGAATATGAACATGAGTACATCACTGTGGTTACCATAAATGGTTTAGGGGTTTTAGTTTTGCCATTTGCATTTCCCTATGTCCTTGGAGTTTATCCTGCTAGGGAGTGCCCTATTAAGGACTTCCGGGTTTGTCTATAAATGGGACCTGTGGTAGAAGGAAGCTGTAGACCTCACCAGAACAGGCCAGTCACACACTGTTTTGAGCCTCTGCTTTGAAGTAGAAATAAGACACTTCATCTCTAGCTGTTGCACATGCGTGCCTGAGAAATTCCATTTTAGTGGTGTGGTTCTCTATCCTCTTTGAGTTGGCCTCAGATGCCCAACCCAAGACACTGAGAAATACCTTGCATCAAATTGAGAAGGGACATTCTATTTTCATCTTTATCCAGTCCAGAGTTAATCTGTATTTGGAAAAAAAGAATCACTATTCTTCAAATAAGTCTGTAGTTCACACATACAGTAGCTACCATTATGCCCCCAGTGTAGTCCCAGCTTCTGGGTTCAGATCCTAGAAACATATGCAGCCATTAAGTGGTCAAGAAGCTTCAGGCCAAGGCCAGTGCTGTCATATCTTGTTTCATTGGTGTGCTTGTAGCTTCTAAAATCCAGATATCTCTGTTGACAGCATGGGGTTCCTGATCCCAAAAGCAAGGTACAGCTATTGGTCATTTGATCCTCCAGGGACGCAGTTCCATGGGATCAGAAGTACCCCAAGCACACAATAAAGAACTATGTGCTTTTGAGACACCGACATATCTCTGGAGCAGGTTCCTGGATTCCTCAACAGTACATTCCACTCTCCATTGCCCACCATCTGTCATTCTTCTGGTGTGGCATGACCCTGACAGGACTTGAAAAGACACATGTCCCAGAATCCAATCTCTGAAAAAAAACAAAGAAAACATTGAGCCCTTTTGGGTCATGAAATCTAGTAGCTAAAACACACAATGAGAATCACAATAGGAAGGAAATGTATGCAGCTGTATGAACAGAAGATTTAAATGTGGCTAACCCTCCCCTAAGGTAGGGCCAGCCCCTTCCATATGTCCTTGCAAAGTACCTGGATAACTTAGGTGATCCCATGGGACTGTTCCATCCCAATTCTCCATCAGTCTCTGGATGACTGTGAGATGATGAAAACACTTGCCTAACTCTCATGTAGTTAGAACCAAACCAAAGCCTCAGACTTGCTGCCATTGTTTACCTCCTCCTCATGTGCCTGCATCTTACCCTGTGTTAGCTCGGGAACCTGTGTGCTTCCTCAGCTGCTGTGAGATAGAGTCCTGACTGCCTGGCTGAACACCCGAGACTTCTTTATCCCAGCTGCCTGTGAGGTGCCTGTATGTCCCTTGCCACACAGCCAGACTGTAGGAGTGCCTCCCAGCCATGTCCTCAGCAATATCTTTTTGCAACATGCTCTGACTTTGTCCATGTTTCCTAAGGATACAGTGGCATTCTCATCATTTTTTTTTTATCACATCATCCAGAATCCCTCTGAGCCACAGCACAGCCAGACTTCTCTATACTCTTTGACTCCATAGGACTCACTGTCATGTGTCCTGCTAGCATTTCATGCATGCACACTGTGTGTCATGTCTAATTTGTTGTGTGTTTAATATTTGCATATTTATACTTTGACTCTGAAATGACTTATGGGCTCTCATAAGTCAGTGGTTGTGTTTCCTCTGTCTTTGAAAGAAGAATCTCTGTAATTAATCCTATCTTTAAACAACCATTCATCCTTAAAAGAATAATCCTTAACAGTGTTGTGTTCATTGTATAAGAAGATATTAAATGCAAGTTTCCTTCTGTTCAGGAATTTCCAGATTGTACAAACAGCAAAATTCTATATTCCTAGGCTCTCTGATGAACCACTTTGGGGGGGAGAGTAAAGGAAATTCTTCTTGGAGCTTTAATAGCTCTGTTATTGCATTCAGCACCTTAACATCATTCTCTTCTATGTGTGGGTTTTTGTTTTTGATTTTGTTTTTGTTTTTGTTTTGTTGTTGTTGTTGTTGGTTGTTGTTTTTTTTAATATGAGCACCAGCTAGAACATGATTGGTGAGGAAAAAAAAGAGCGGGGAAATGGTTGTGGTGGTAAACTGACATGCTTTCACCCCTCAGTGCAAATGGTGAGGGTTGAAATTGTATCCAGAATCACACCGAGTAATGGAGAAGCTGTGCTCTGCAGAGTGACTTTTTCATTGTGAGTTGTTCCTGTGAGAACCGGGAGCCATGAATGGCATTTTCTGGAAGGAGGGCCATTGAGTTCATTGAGTTAGTGAAGTCAATGGCCTATCCCTTATTGAGTAGTGAGGACATGGATAGAGAAACAAGTGAGGAGATTGGATCAACAATGGAGCAAGTAGCAGGGACAAGTTCTTGTGAGTTTCATCTAATCAGGGATGGCCCTTGGGCCTGAGCCATCTTGCTAATACCTCCTACTGCCAGGGTGACACCTCGCATAAGAGATTGGATAAGAAACCATTGAGGGGTTGTAAGGATGTCAACCTGGGACAGATTCCCTCTGTGTAGAAAGAGGGCATCATCAGTGCCCCAGAATGCTCAACTCATGGTTCTCACAGGGCAGTGGACATCTGGTACTGGAGTCACACTAAAGGGCCCAATGAACTAAGAGTTACCTGGGGGTCCCTCAATGTAGAAGGCTCTAAGTGAGAAAAAAATCTCCAAGTTCATGACCTTCATACGTTTTGTTCCAAAATGCAGTCTTTATAATTTGGTTCCAAAACTCCCCAGAAAAAAATTTAAGGGACACAGCAGTAAACGGAAGAGGTGCTAGGTGCATATTGTTTAGTTCAAAGACTCTAAGTGTTTATCATTTTTATAAAGAAAATTTTTTGTAGTTAGGAATATTTCAAGTCCACTGGCCTGACTTATCTCTTAATCCTATGTACATTTCTACCTGTTCATGAAGCTGTCTTCGCTGACAACACTTTCCATGAGGACTGATAATTCCATGTGCCATGCTCTATGTCAAACTGGATAAAGAGAAAAGAAAAGCACAATTATGGGTTCATTTTGTGAATTTTCTCTTTGTGGAGTGTTCAAAGTGTCAAAGGCAGCTCAAGGACACAGATGACAATATTTGATGCCATTCAGCAGTACCATTCTCTGCCCTGGAAACCTTGGTCTACAAAATGCCCTGACAGTTATCTAAATACAGACTTTATTTCAAGAAATTTATATACAAACTCAGCCTCATACATGTAAATAATATGTATTGAGTTCATAAATGAAAATGGACCCTTTAAAATTACTTTTACCTGAAAAAGTGTTCTGCCTAAGGTGGAGGGAGGGAGCCCAAATATGTTTAGGTAATCGGGATTACCCTGTCTTTCAATCTGATTAACATACCCCTAAGTGGTTTCATGGGAAGGGATAAATTAACATTTCTATACATTATTTACTATCAGCAGGCAGGAGCAGATAATTGACCCTCAACACATTTGCCACAGGGTGGCGGCTCTTGAAGCTTGGGTTGCTGCAATGTCACCCAGGTTCCCTCAGTCTTCTCCAAACCCTGCAAGTGCCTGCAGTAGAACTCTTTGGTTAGTCATAATGGAATTTTCCCATGCACTTAGAATTTATGGCGTATGAAATTGCAGAATGTGAGAGAGTCTGTCAGTTTAGTATCTCTGGGAGAAGTAGCCTGTCAGGTGTGCAGCAACCAGTCTTGAAAAGGATGGACTCAAATGAAGACAAGACTAAGGTCCCCTAGCCACACATTCGAGCTGTAAAGCAAGCGTGCTGAGAAGGAAACAGCCTCCACCGGGAGCCAGACATATTGATTCATCCTTTGGCACTAAAGAGAAAATGGAGAAAAAAGAACATGCCATTTTCCTTCTTTGGAAAGTGGTTTTCACCTGACCAAAGGGTAAACAGCAGGGGACTTAGCCTTTAGAAAAATGCACAGTGAGTTTTCCGTCACTGCTTTCAGTCCTTTCTTTTCCCTATCCATCGCTTCTGTCTGGCGCCTTCCCTCCATTGTGTGTGTTCATCTTCATTTACGTGTGATACAGATGGACATGGATGTGTGTGTGAAGCCAGTGTGGGCACTGAGGTCGAGTATCTTCCTCTATCATACTCTAGCTTAGTTTTTGTGTCTGTCAGGGTCTCTCAATAAGTTGAGAGTTCAGTTTGAGGCTTCGGCTAGAATAGCTAGCCAGAGTCCCCAGAACCCTCTGTCTCTGCACTGTACCTGGACTTTTGTGTGAGTGATAAGGGTCAGACTTGCATATTCATGCTTGAGTGTCAAGCACTCTTCTGACTTTTCAGCTTCTCGTTATTTTCACATAAATTTAGAAAATGTCCCTTGTCTACCTCTTCAGACTTTTCCCTACCCGCTCTTGCCTGTATTTTGGCTATGTTGACTCCTTGCTTCTGGGCCTTTGCTACCACCATTTCTTTCACTGGAAGCACCCTTCCCTGCTTTTTATCTTAATCCTTTCTGCTTCTGCTCAGCAAGCAGCCATTCTTGCTTGTGTGCCTTTGGACTGGACCAGACATCCTTCTCCTGTCCTCTACCATGTGTTATACAAGTTAGGTGATTATTTGTTGTGGAGTTCACCTGCTTGTCAAGACCAGGGCATGGATAGACCTGACTCTACACCTCCAGCCAAGTCCTGCAATCTGAACTCAAGATTTGTTCAATTGATAGTTGCTGAATGGAATATAAATGACAATATGAATAAGGAAGTCATGTAATTTAGGAGGCAGCTTCCTTGATGCTGTCCTGCTGACTATGAATTAATCCACTCCCCTGAATACCTGCCAGTCTGTTTTCTGTTTTAAATTTCATCACACAACCAGCTAAGTGTCACACTGGGGATGTTCAGTGTTGTCTAGAAGTGATGGCCCAGTCGAATCTCATTGTGCTCCCCTAAGTGATGGGATGACCAGCCTCCTGTCTCTCACTGCCACATATAACATCTTCCACGAATATCATCTTGCCACCCCAGTAGAAACTTAGAAAACTTGATGGCCCCTCCTTATTACCTGATATAAGCCTTATGGCAGTTGTGTCTCCTTATAGTTGGAATTCAATTGTTCTTTTCAGTCTCATGCTATCCTAAGTCTCCCTATGCCACCTAGGGGTTTTAGAGAATGAAGATCAGAGATTGATTATGATGACTTTTATGATAATTACTATACAGAATAATATCAAGTAATTGTGGACATTATAGAGTCCTAGGATCTGCTGTCTACCAGCTGGATGACCAGCAGAAGCAAATGATGTGACCCACTTTGTGTCCGAGTCCCTGAGGGGGAGAGGAAGCGTGGATTTCACCGTAGTGAAGAACTCAAGAAGACAAGAGGTGATGTCCTGGTTTAAGGATGCAGCTGCCTTTTGTCTTACTGAGTCAGCTGACTCTAGTGCTCACATCATCTGTAAAAGCAGACAAAGACTGTTTAATTTGGACCATTTTCATACAGCATTGGTCAAATAGATGCAATAAATTCACTAGTACACCCTTCTTGCTCCAAACATGCTCCCTGGACTACAGTCACACACATGCGTTGGTTGTCTTGCCAGATTGGTCCATTCTTTTGCTCTGCCCAGAGAGTTCCAACTCTTCCTTCAAGTTCCAGAACATCCTCTAAGAAACCTTTGATGCTGTCTTCAGGAAGTAGCAGTCACATCTTTGTGCAGTTGTAACAATTTGTCTTGTGTGCCCCCATCTAAGTGGGGAGGGGATGGTGAGTTTAAATGATGATTCCTTCATGGAGTAAGAAGAAAGGTGTTTGCTTGTTCATGCTTTCTCCTTGGCAGTCTGTTTCCTGCCGCAAAGGGTCTGTGGTGGGTCTTCAGTCTGTGCTTATTGAATAACCAAGCCTAAGCAAACACCAGGCCAGAAAGTGTCCTACTGGCTCTTGTCTCCTTCTTACAAGAGAAGTGAAACCACTTGTTTCATATGGGTGAAGAGACAAATGTCTCCATCAGTTGTAACTCTCTTCTAAGGGTGCTTTGGAGACACTTTGGGGAGAATCACCGAGTGTCTTTCTGTCACTCTACATAAACTGAAATCATCTCCCGTGTTTGATTGTTTGCAAGACTGCTATCAAGTTTGTTCCAAAACCGACACAGAAGCCTGGGGTGGGAGGAAGGAAAAGGGAAGAGAGAGGGAAGTAGTTACAAATAGACATCTGAATAAATTTGGCCCCTTCTTTAAATGGTCTTAGATTTGGGTCACAGAAGGATCGTGTTGGCCACATTCCCCAAGAAGAAATATGTTTGTGTAGAGAGCTAGTGGCAGAAACAGCCACCCAGGACCTGCTCAAGTTTCCTCCTCCATGGCCATCTCTCATTACCTCAGTCTCTATCTGGATTTCTCAAGTCTGGATTCTCTACATATTTTTCACCTTGTAACTTGAGCTGTTAATTGCAGACAGTCTTGAGTGAGTGCTATTTTCTTATGAGTGTGTGGAATGGGTTCTCCTTGCCTGTGGACAGATGCCCTGCCTTTTGGATCAATATGTTCTCACAGCTGATAGCACTGAGATGAGCATCTGATTTGATGACAGATGTCAACTCCCACAGACAGTTGTGGCCATAGTATTTTATCTACAAGGCCTAGTTTGATCATTTCCACCACACTGTGGGCACAGGAGATATTTTATAGGCAAGTATCAAGAGTCAGCAAGATTGAACCACCAGCTCAAGGCCATGTTAACTCAGAACAGGGAAATCTAGACCACTGTCAGGTTTCAGCTAGTGTTCTTTCTTCTGTCCCCTGGCTTGGAGAAAGTGGGTGAAAACTCACAGGTAGGCTCAGTGGCCATTGATGGTAAATGTGGGATCATACTGTGTGTGTGTGTGTGTGTGTGTGTGTGTGTGTGTGTGTGTGTGTGTGTGTGTATGTGTGTGTGTATGTGTTGATGCTTGTGTATATGTTCCTATGCACTGGTGTTAGCATGTGTATGTATGTGTTAGCATGTAAAGGCTGGTCATGGGTGTCAGGTATTTTATTTGTTATTCTCTACCTTATTTTTCTGAGTCAGCTTCTCTCCCTAACTCTGAAGCTCACTCATTTGGCAAGGCTAGACAGTCAACACATCTCAGCTAACCTCCAGTCTCCATGTCCCGAGTGCTAGGATGACATGTACACAGCAAGACCTGACTTTTCATGAGAATGATGCGGCTCTTGTCTCAGAAACCCATGCTTGCTTGGCAAGAGTTTCACTGACTGGACATCTTCCAGCTTCTGAAGCTGTTTCCATGCCCAGATCCACTTGACCCTGCTCCTGAGTAGCAGCAGTAGACATGGCTCCACCTCTGAAGCATTTAGCATGTCACAATGCCCAAACTATGGATAATGTGATTGAACCAAATTTCACTGATGAGAAGAGGACAAGGGAATTTATGCTCTCTCTTTATTTATTTATTTTTTTGTCTTGGAGTTGAATTATCCTAAGGAAGCAATAAGGCGTTGTTGGTCAAAGTCTTTGAAGTCTTTGCTGTTACTGAACCTGATGTCATTTTCCTTGATTCCCCAGATAGAAAGATGAGCATACTGGATGAGAGCATGGGCACGATGGGGGAAGAAGAGTGTGAGCCTGCAGAGGAGAAGAGCACAGTCTCCCTTTCTTAGAAAGAACTACTTATTTCTAGTCATGTACACTGAAAAGTTCTTCCTTGACTGGAAAAAGTACCACGGTGCTCTTCCTTGATGGCTATCATTCTGTGTCAACTTGACTGGCCTATGAGTTCCCCCTAATAGTCAGGAAAAGATTATTTTATATTTTTGTATTTTTCTTTTATTGAA
This sequence comes from Cricetulus griseus, assembly GCF_003668045.3. Classification (NCBI taxonomy): domain Eukaryota; kingdom Metazoa; phylum Chordata; class Mammalia; order Rodentia; family Cricetidae; genus Cricetulus; species Cricetulus griseus. The sequence goes on along the minus strand of NC_048596.1, from coordinate 7,163,433 downwards.
AATAAATTTTTTCATCAATATATTCTGACTATAGTTCCCCTCCCACACCTCCTTCAAGATTCCCCCAACTCCCCTCCCATTTGAATCTACATACTCTCTCTCATTAGAAAAGAAACTGGCACAGAAAGAATAATAAAAGAAGATGAAACAAAAACAAACAAACAAACCAGAATAGGACAAAACGAATAGAGGAAAAGCAGCCAAAGAAAAAGCACAAGAAACTCATATAGACTCAGAGACACACATGTTTGCACACACAGGAATTCCATAAAAACAATCCCAGAAGCCATACTAAATACACAAAGAACCTCCAGGGATTAAAAAAATGTCCTGACAAAACATCATGAGGCAAAAGAAACCCTCCAAAAATGCCATTGAGTTTGTTTTGTGTTGGTCATCTACTGCTGGCCATGGGTTTACCCTTAGAAGATTTTGTATCCCCAGCGAGATTCCCTTGAAGAGAGCTAACTTTTCATTAGCAAGTGGTTATCCTTCGGAGATAGCTTCTGGGCTATGTGTGTGTTCACTTTTCAGTGCTGGGACCACATCTGGTACAGATCTATGAAGGCCCTGGGCGTGATGTCACAGTCTCCAGGAATTCCTATGTGAATCTGTCCTGCTGGGTTACCCTCATTTCCTTGGTGTCCTCCATCCCATTTGGCTCTGATAATCTTTCAGCCTCCTCTTCCAAGGGTTTTCCTGAGACCTGTTGGCAGGGATTTGATGGAGATATCCGTTGTAGGACTGAGTTTTCCAAAGTGTCTCAGTCTCTGCATTGTTTGGCTGTGGGTCTCTGTGTTTGTTCCCATCTACTTCAGGAGGAAACTTCTCTGATGATGGCCAATTAAGGCACTGTATAGCAGAATGCCAATAGGAGTCATTTGATTGGTACTTTCCTTTAGCAGAGTAATAGACTTCCATTTTCTCCAAAATTCCTGCCCTATCTGGTCTTAGGTTCCTGGTCACCCAAGCAATTTCAGGACAGGTTCCATCTCATGGAGTGGGCTTTAAATACAATCAGGTATCAGTTGGTTAGTCAGGCGAACATTGTGTCACTAATACACTAGTGCATCTGGTGGGAAGATCTTCATTGGAGATCAAAGGTTTGTAGTTGGGTCGGTGTTTATCATTCTCCATTGGAAGTGTGCAGAGTACCCTCCAATGTCACGAATACTAGTCCACAGGGGTGAAGACTGTAGACACCAGCTGGACTTCTACAAGTCTAATGAATTGTATAGTGATATCTTCAGCAATAGGGCCTTGCCATCCGTTTGTGAAGAGCAATCAATGGCTCTAGAAATAGCCCGTGTTGTTCGGGTATTCCCATAGAGCCCCCTTTGCCAACAATTTGATTAGATGTTACCCATTCTTAGCACTGAAAGCTTCATAACATTATTTTCCGTGTGTGTGTGTGTGTGTGTGTGTGTGTGTGTGTGTGTGTGTGTGTGTGTGTGTTCAGAAGAGGTTGATATTTAAATTGGTATATGAATAAAGATAACAAGAAAGTAGAAATAATACTGCCTAGTTAGGTGAAGGGGGCTGATGAGAAGGACAAGGTGGAAGAAGGCAGCAGTAGGGAATGTGGGAAGATGATCACAGTATCTTTTATCCTTGTGTGGCAATGTCTTATGACACCTAATAGTATATAAAATGAATGTATGCCAATGATGGCAGTGATGATAAAAGGAAGAAACAAAGAAATAAAAAACAAAGAGAATGTATACCTTTCCCAAGGATTATGGGCTTACTCCAATTCATTCAGAGCCTGAATATAGAAAGAAAAAGAAAGCACAGATTATCTCTCTTTTCTTCTTTTTTTTTTTTTTTCTTGAACTGAAATACCCATTTGTGTCTGCCTGGGTGTTATTGCTCCTAGTACTTGGACTTGGTGCTCCATGGAAAGTCTGCCTGCTTTTTAGCCCTTTGGACTTGGACTGAAAACCTTAGGTATGTCTTCTAAAATTTATGTTTCCTACAGATATATTTCTAATAAATAAACAAGCATCAATGTGTTTCTTAATGGCTTTGTTTCTCTGAAAACTCTTGGTGCACAGTATATTTAGGTTATTGTTTTCAACACAGAATTATAGAGAAGAAAAGCAAAGTCATTTATAAGGTAAAGACTGGATACTCCAAATGTCACTACTGATTATTTTTGATAAAGAGGTTATTAATTTGTAAACATTACTGGTTTCATGCTTCATTGTGTGTGAACATTTCTTTGCTTAATTTACATGCCATAAGCTTTCTTTTTATGTCTTTAAATATTGTTTATAGACATAATTTTCAGTGGTAGGATCATAATTACTTCATGGGCATACCATAATTTACTTTCCAAAAGCCAGGCGTTTAGGCTGTGACATATTGCTTCACTGAGTGTGTAGTAGTTGTAAGGGTGGTTTTGTTTTTGTTGTGGTCAGTGGGAAATTACCCATAAGACAGTTAACCCAAGGCCGTCTTCATCTAATGACTTTCTGAGTCCCCAAGAGCATTTGGCATGCAATGATGCCGTATAAACTCTTGGGAAGTTCCCCTGAGAGGTCATTACCACTCAGCACTAGCCCATGAGGGTATTAAATGGTCTGTGTCACACTCATGCTTTCAAGGGAAGACTCGCTTTCCCCCAAGTAAGCTTTCTGAATTAATTTTGCTCTCTGGGGAGACCTGTGGGGAAGCATGGTTTTGTACTTAATGATTTGCCATCATTCAGTTGATGCTGGCTTCCACATCAGCCAACAGAGGTTTGGTAATAGTATGCATTTGCTTTGGGGTGTTTTCCTGTGGATTATTCCTAGGAAATAATGATGTTCACACCTCCAGGAGAGCTGACATCTGAGCCTGAAAGGGAAGTTGTCATTATTTAAAACATCATGATTATGCAAATCAAACTTTCCTCTCTGGCAAAGTTTGTTATCCTGTAGTTTCATCCATCCAATGCCTTATTCATAGCACTGCCTCGGTGGATAGGCTGGTAATGGGGGCTGCATATTTAAAAGTCAAATAGAGACATGGGAAGAAGGAAGGAGGTTTGAAGGAAATATGTGTGAAAGGCATAGGTTAATTGGTGGGACACTTCCTGTGGCTCTTTGCGCCCATGAGCATCTGTTCTTCATCTGCCACTCTGGTTTCTAGGGTTTTGTGTGTGTGTGTGTGTGTGTGTGTGTGTGTGTGTGTGTGTGTGTGTGTGTGGTGTATTCTGAGAATACATTTGAGTGAGTCCTGGCTGTCCTGCTTGCGCATGGGCGTCATCAAATCTGTATTCGGGTTCCGGAGATCTGAATTCAGATTCTCAACATTGTGTTGCAAGCCCTTTATCCACTGAGCTATCTCCTCAGGCCAGGGTTTCTCCTTTTAGGGGGACACACCTAATTCTTTGTATTTTCTCCAGACCTCATAATCCTAAATGGAGGTTAATGACTGGTTAGGGACCTTGGAGTCAAGAGTGTGCTTCTCTGCTAAAAGCAGAACCACTGAGAAAGATAATACAGACATGTGGCTCACACCAGGACCGTGTGGGGTACATGGCGTCTTTAGAAGATGTCACCATTCGAATTGATCTGTGCCCTGTGGTGTAAGTACAATGAATGTTCTTGCAGCAGAAGCCCAGCTTCCACACAATTGTCTGCCAAGAGTGTGCTGCTGTGAACTCCTGTGAGTAAATCCTGGAAACGGTTAAAGCCATGGCTTTTAATTGATTTGGGGACTGTGGATTCTCAGGGGACCTAAAAATTAAAGGTTGTAGATTTCCCCCCCCCCAAAAAAAAACTCCATAGCCACCTGTGTTGTTGTACACAGTCCAATAAAGTTTACATAGTTCCTGGAGCTGGGTTAAAGCCATAAATAATCCTCATTAGGCATCCAATACTCTTTTAGAAAATGATCATGTTTCAAAGAAAGACTATTTAGTCTATGCTGTAAGTGGGCCCCAGAGCTGGACTAGAAGTTTCTGAGAAGTGTTTTCCAAATTGTAGTGCCTTGAGCTTTTATAGTGCCACAGGACTAGGGTTGTATCCAGAGTAGAGAGAGGTTACTTTAGTATGGGGCTCAGCTAATATGATGACTCAGCTCACTCTATCCCGTTGGGGAGGGGGTTGTGTACTCCCTGAGACAGGAAATGGCCTGGGAAGCAGTCCAAGCCTTTACCTCAAAGGAAGAATTTCTAAGTGCAGCAGCAGCAGCAGCAGTTGGGTCCTAGTTGGGTCTCAATTTCCCTGTCAACCCCTTTGTTCTCTGCACACAGAAGGAGTGGACATCCGGGACTGAACGTAGCCTGGGTTCACCTAGGGCTGACAGCTGACTACCAGCTACTGTAAACTCGGCATGAGTCTTCAAATAATATACAATTTGAGCTTTGCTGAGAGATGAACAATTGATTCTGGTTTCTTGGGCAAGTGCTTCAAATGAAACAGCTGAGCTTGAGAAGGTGTGGTTAAAATCATGCTCCAGGGACCTCCACAGCATTATCGCTTTAAGACTAGGCCATGTGGATGTGCTGGCAGGGTCTGGTATGGTTTGCAAGTGTTCTTCGAAAGGTCGTGACTCCCATATGCAAGATAATTGTCAGTAAATATAGACCTTGTGCAGGGATTCAGAGCTACTTCAATACAAACCTAACCCTGTCTGTCAGGCTCTGCTCCCCCTGCCTTCCTCTCTCAGAGAAAAGAAAGGATCAAGTCTGTGTGGGGATAATGCACTAACCCCCAGGTTAACTGGTTCAGGCCCAGTGTCAGTCATAACAGCATTTGTTTAGTAACACCTTTAAATAAAGTCAGCTTTGCGAATCTATAAATTCCATGTATACCAAGTCAAACAACAGGAGATTTAAACATGAAAAAGCCATCTGTATGGACACATTTTCTTATTACATTTCTCTTTATTTTATTCCCTAGATAATATAACAATGGTACCCATAGTATGTACACTGGGCTGGGTATCACAAACCGTTTAAAGGCGATTGGAAGTATCTAGGAAGTATGTGGAGGTTGTCTGTAAATGCTGTGTTATTTTATGGCAAGGGTTTCATCATGGTTGGATTTTGGTAATTGCTAATGACCCACAGCTACTCTATATTCTCTTCTACTGTGCCACATCATCATAATCACTATTATTATAATTATAATTATTATTATTATTAATTATAGGCTTTTGGCTTTTGAGACAGAGTTTTTCTGTGTAGCCTTGGCTGTCCAGGAATTCTCTCTGTAGACCACACTGGCCTTAGACTCAGAGATTTGCTTGCCTCTGCCTCCTGAGTCCTGATGTGTCATACCACTGCCCGGCCCCAGCTCTGTGCCATGCATTTCATAGTAGGATATATGAATTAGTAGATGTTTCAAGTAGGTGAAAAGTTACCTTGCCAGAAGTCAGCACTAAGTTCCGGAAACATACCCTCTAAAGACAGCCCTTAATTTGTTATGAATGGAATGAAGCCTCATCATCTTCTGATCTTCCTCACAAGGCTGAAAGAGATCATTCTACAGCTAGGGCTGTAATGTGTCCCAAGGTACATACAACTCTAGGGGGTCCCAAAACATTTTAATGGAGTGTTTTATTGCCTTAACCTTTCCAAATGGCAGAGGAGGTATTTCTGCACCCTTGTATTTCTCAACACAAATATCTGCTCCTGGTGCTTTATTCTCCCTCATCTTCCAAAGAAGTCTGTTCTCAAGTCCTGCTTGTGGTAATTTCCTTAATTGCTATATCACCCCATGCTGTTCCTCTGGTCACAATTTTTTGTGCTCAAGTTGAGTTCTGGACTAGGGAAGGCCCTCTGGATTGTCAGCAGCCTTTTATCACTAAGCCTTTCTTTCACAGCTGGGCCTGCAGGCTCCAGCCCTCACTGTGAGCCATTGCACATGTGGAATGAGGCTCATTTGCTTGCAGAGTAACACCTGGGGTGAGGTTAAGGTCTCTGGAGTAGAGGCATGAATGGGCTCCCTCCCCTTGCATTTTCAGCTTGTTTTCAACCAGAACTTATTTTCCATACACATTTCTGATTATCACACAACGTTTTTTCATTGTGAGTGAAGCTTGAAATTGAAAATACGAATGGAAAAATATTTCACAGTCTCATTGCCCAGTTGCACGGTGGTAGATGCTTTCTAGGCTCTCCCCTGACCACTAAATCCTGAGCATACTTTATATTGATTTTAGCATCTTGTTTCAATGTTGACAACATATGCGTTCGGCAGTGCTTGGGATAACATTTACAAACCACCTTGAGGGCTGCATAATATTTTACCTTGTATGTGCTAGTTTCTGAGGGACCAATGAGAGTGTTGGTTTCCTTTGTCACTCACATTATTATTTTCATTATTATTATTATTATTATTATTATTATTATTATTATTATTTTGCTGCTGTAGACATTGCTGCTCCCAGGACTCTGCACATGAAGTGTGAGTAATTGCCCTCAGATAACTTCTCAGAGTGGTTTGGCTCTTTCAATGGATTCTTTGTTAAAGTACTTGCTCTAAATGACTAGTTTTCTTTCTAAGAGAGTTGAACAATTGGTAATCATATTATCATATTATCGTAACATGAGGACCCTTTACACCCCATGTCCACCAGGACTGACCGACCTATAGTCCTTCCTTCATTGTCCATTATTCTGTCTCCCTCTCTATCATCATTGATCGTCTGTCACCGACCATCAACTGTTATTATATATGATCTACTTATAGCTATCCATACTGATACAATACTGTGATAACAATGTCTCTAACACACTGAAACTTTTGCTGGACCCCACAAAAGTTAATAATATACCTTGAAGTCACTTCAAGACTTAAGGCAGCTATCCTACTGTGTGCGCGTTGAGCCTGTTTGTTTAAACTTCCTTCAGGAGAACGGTGAGCAACCAACCTTAGGTGCTTTGGATTTCCCATGTATTCAGCTTTTACCACCTTAGCCAGTGTGCAGAGACAATCTCAAGATGTGACGCTTCTGTGCTCCTGACCCACAACATGTGCATGTCTTCATTGGCAGCACATACAGAGGTTAAAGTAACCTTCCAAATGAATACTCAACATGTATGGGTATTAGCTGATAAACAATGATGTTTATAGTAATTTGTTGCTGGGTCAGTTTGTCAATTTTGGGGGTCCTTTGGAATCGGTGACTTAGTCCCTTGTAACATCATGTTAAAGATTTCTGTAAAGTATCTCTCTTCCCTATATAGTGCTTTCCCACCACACAGATACAGAGGTAGGCACAGATTCCTGCTCATATAACAGACAGACAGACAGACAGAGGTTGGAAGACAAAGGGGGCAGAAAGGAGAGAAATCAAATCTGGCCTTTGCCAAGGGGAAGTGCTTTTATTTCTTTCCTTAGTGGGATACCAATGAATTATTGCCAACTCAGAGTTAATTTCTAATGTGTTTAACACACACACCTATGTACCACCTGGCATTGTCATCTTCACTTATCAATCTTCCTGTCATATATATGTATCAGTATCATTCTATCATCTATTAACTATGTATCTATCCATAGACATATATACAAGCAACACACATATATATATATATATATATATATATATATTTGTGTATATATTCTCATATTTTACAGACAAAAAGTAGTTCTCAGTGTTATGTAAACGTCTTTGGTTGCAAGAGGATAAAATTTCTCTCTCTGTGTGTGTTCTCTCTCTCTCTCTCTCTCTCTCTCTCTCTCTCTCTCTGTGTGTGTGTGTGTGTATTTTACTGCCCATTTTTCTTTTCCTGTGAGCTATCTTTTCTGGTCATTTCAGGAGTTGTAGTTTAAGTTAGAAGCTGCGTGCCATCAGAGTGCTCTTGTTTGTGGTTTGTCTCACAGAAGCCAGTAGCACAGTGTTGGTCTTTTTCCTAGCCAGACATCATTAGAGATGCATGAACTTGTGGGGTTTCCTTGTCTTTAACCTAATGTGAGCTTTGTTTCTGATGTGAGAGGGAGTCTTAAATGATCCCTTACAGAAATGCCTAATGCCAGGCATCGGCAATGTGGTCTTGTTTGACTGACTGGGATAATGCTTTGTCATTAGCTGAGAGATGGTTCAGAGGAGGACAGTTACTCCTAGATGGGCACCATGGAGGTGGCCCAGAGTAGTTTCTGCCCCACAGAAGCCTGTGATGAGATGACTGTGCCCGAGGCAGCGGTTTAATTGGCCTCCTTCTCCTCCTCCTCTCTGCTCCCTGAAAGGAAATCAACCTAGGACATTTGACTAGAATGTTCTCTGAAGCCTCTTTCTTAGCATTATCTCAGAGAAGTGAGAGCTGCATCTTGTGGGGTCCAAATAAATGGGAACATTTGACGCTTGGCACTTTCCAGCTTATTGGAGGGGAATCAAAGAGGGTGGAAGGGATGAGTTTTGACTCAGCTCTTGTCACCACGGTGGAACAGCACTTCCCCTCAGTGCATGGTGTGTGTGTGTGTGTGTGTGTGTGTGTGTGTGTGTGTGTGTGTGCTTCTGTGTGTGCTTCTGTGTGTGCTTCTGTGTGTGTGTGTGTGCTTCTGTGTGTGTGTGTGGGGGGGGGGTGTGCTTCTGTATGTATTTTTCTTGGTTGAACAAATTAAACTGACTTGTGATAGACCAAAGAGAGAAATGATTTAGTATTGGCATTTAGAAAACTGATGTTATTATTTCATCAGTTCTGCATTCTAAAACATCCTGAGGTGTAAACAAGTACACCTCAATGGGGTGTAACTCAGGTGGAGATCATTTGCATAGCATGCGGGGCTCCTGTGTTCAAGCTCCAGCAAAATGGAAAACAAAAATCTAAAGTACCACCCGGGTTATGTTTATGCTGCTAAGACTTAATGAAGTCACTTACTGGAAGTTGTTTTAAGAAAACAGAAGACTTAGCAAGCTCATTACCCAGCTGTAAAGGGTTAAACTATTTGAGTCTAAATTTCTTCACAACTCATTGTTTGAATACTTTTAGACTTTATAATCCACCCTCAGAAGGAGGCATCCTTCAAGACATTTTCCCATCGTAGGAGCCCATCTGCTTTTAATGTGTGGCCTAGCCTCCTTGTGACCTGGGACACTGCACATTTGAGATGGCGGTGGGATGAAGGGCACGGCCTGTGACTTGGGATCTCTAGTTTATTAGGAACTCTGACAGATGAATACCAGCGCCCAGGTCTTCTTTATTAGTTCCACACGGTAATGTCCCAGATATGGCTACTGTCTCCTTCAGACTCCAGAGATGTGGCTCAGGCTCTATAGAGCTTCCCACCTGATTTTGCATTAGATTGATTCCCTGTATAAAACAAGCTGACATCTCAGCAGGAAGCCCTGGGAACCAGAGTTCCATAAAGAGCGAGGGCAGGGGCCAGGTCAAGAGCAAGGATTCATCTGTGTGTAGTCACAGCCAGAAGTCATCGAAAGCAGTAGAAAGCAGCCAATGCTGCAAATAGGAATCTTTCCCTCCAGAGCGCCAGTTACCAGATGCTGAGCAGCGTCTCTTCTGGAGCATTCCTTCTGCCCGCGACCTCACGGCTGGCAAAAAAGCAAAAGAAGAACATTAGCAGTGGACACAGAGATGAGAATCATAGTTTGGGAATGACTGATACAACTCATTGTATCCTTTCTGTCTCCAAAGGGCAGAGCTATATGGATCCTGTGTGCCTTGCTATGTGTGTGTTTGAGAGAGAGAGAAAGCCTTGTATTCTGTTTGATATTGTGGGGTCTTTTTGGCATTGCTGCTTATCGAGTATCTAGCAATACAGCCAGGTCTGATTGCCTCCCTTTCTATGCTTGCCTAATACTCCCTACCAGTTCTCCCAGGTGACTTTGCAGAAGACTCTACGTATGACACACACCAGTGGGCTGTGGGATGTAGCTCAGTGTGCAGGAATAGCTGTTTGTGAACCCCAGTACAACACACATACACACATACATACACACATTTGCACATATACACACATGCTTACAAACATACACACATGTATATCTTACATATACATACATACACAAACATATACACACATGTACTGACACTTACATACATATATACACACATTACATGCATGCAGTCACGTGTGTTCACACATATACATACATACATACACACACACATGAACATAGAGACACACACACATGGAGACGCACACACATGCACACACAAACATAGCACATACATACACACTCCAAGCTCTATCCATTCTTTTGATTATATCATTTTGTTTTGTACATATTTTAAAAATATTTATCCTCATATTCCATGATTGTTTGACTGCATATATGTGTGCGTATCATGTGCATGCATTGCCTGTGGTGGCCACAAGAGGACACTGGGCCCCCTGAACTGGTGTTATCAAAGGATGTGAGCTGCCCTTTGGCTGCTGGGAACAGAGCACGGTGCTCTGCAAGAGAAGCCAGCGCCTTAGCTGCCAAGCATCTGTCTCTCCAGCTCCCACTGTTATGTGTATTTGTGTGTGAGTGCTATGTGGTGTGTGTGTGTGTGTTTATGCGTGCAAACGTGGCGCCTGCATGCCACTGTGAGAGTGTGGGGGTTAATGTCAGCCTGGGTGGCAGTCCTTGCCTTCCAGTTTGTTTGAGACAGGTGTTCACGGCTTCATGTACAGACTAGCTGTCCCAGGATCTCCTGGATTTCATCATAGCAGTGCTAATTACAGTGTGTGATACCGTATCTGACTTTACATGGGATCTGCGAACCTACTTTTACCCGCTGAACTACTTCCTCAGGCCTAATGTATCCTTTCTTACTCTATTTAGTCTACATCTTAGTTAAGGTTTCTATTGCTGCAACCAAACACCATGACCAAAACAAAAATGGGGGGGGGGCGGGGGAGGGGCGGGAATGGTTTATTTGGCTTATACTTCCTTATTGGTGTTTATCACTGAAGGAAGTCAGGACAGGAACTCAAACACAGCAAGATCTCAGAGGCAGGAGCTGATGCAGAAGCCATGGAGGGGAGCTGCTTACTGGCTTGCTTCCTATGACTTGCTCAGCCTGTTTTCTTATAGAACCCAGGGCCACCAGCTCAGAGATGGCCTCACCCACCGTGGACTGGACCCTTCCCCACTCATCACTAATTGAGAAAATTCCTTACATCTGGATCTCATGGACGCATTTCCTCAGCTGAGGCTCCTTCCCCTCCAATGACTCTGGCTTGTGTCAGGTTGACACACACAGCCAGCCAGTGCAGTCCATTTCTAACTTCAAGCCAGAGAGAGCTGCTAAAACAGAACTCAGAGCTTTCATACTCTTACTGAAAACCTTCTAATGACATTGGACTTAAAGTAAAATCTAGAATCTACATGGTGATGTGGTCCCTCCCTACTCTCTGTCTGTCTGTCTGTCTGTCTGTCTGTCTGTGACTGTGTTGAAGATATGCTGGTCTTCCTTCTGCTTCTGGTACAGGCCATAGTTGCCTTGTACTCACCATTCCCACTGCGAGGTGTGATGACTGACTTCCTGCCATTTTGGGGCCTGCTCTTCCCTGAGTCACCAATCTAAAGGGCTCTGTCTCTCTTACTGCTTTTTACGTTGTGTACCACATTTTATTTTATTGTATCATGTAGCTTTGTAAGTAACTGAAAGGATCCCACTGTCTGATGGGGTACTTGCTTATAATCTGTCTCTCCCCATCTGCAGGAGGCTCTGTCTGCTGTGTTCACTGGAAGGCACTATGTGTGGATGGTATGCTCCTCTGTGGATGCTCAAGAGACTGTCACGTGATACCTGTGTTTCTAACAAAACCACTTTGTCCTCTGCCCTCAAAGAGTCTGCAGTCACTCTGCCATTGCCTTTGAATCCAGGCTGTCAACAAAGTAAGAATAAATTTACAGGGCACATTTTGTGACATAGTCTTTAGGGACACACTCTGCTTTATACACTGAGAATTAATTACAATTCCAAAGCGACACAACATATTGGGGTAAATTAATTGAATTTGACTTCATTTCCAGCCAGACTTGTAGTCACATTGCCCTCGTCCCTTTGGGAACTTCCCACTTCACCAACAGAAAACAATACTGTTCAAGCTTTCGGCAAGAAGGTGCTTAGAAACCAATAGCTACTGATGCAAGGGGGGTAGGAGAATGACTTTTTGAGCCAGTATCTAGCCCAGTCTCTTGCTTTTCCCGAGTGTCTCTCCTGTGATGGGAAGACATCTTCCTCAACTGGGAGAGGGAAACTGCAGAGCCAGGATGAGGAAGCAGTGATGGCTGTTTCCTAGGAAACTCCTCCTCTTCCTTTCTTCGACTTCTACTGAAGCCATCAGAGCCAGGCTTTTAAAATATCAAATATCTTTAGACATCTTCACATTGTCTTTGTTCCAGGGTCCTGCTAGTCGCTGGCACCCTGGGTTAGAAAATACACAGAATCCCCCTGTTTTTCCAAATTAATGGCTCTTCCTACTAGACTTCTGAACACCACAAAATCAGGAAAGAGGCACCACCTTGCTGTGCCAGCCACCTGTCTTTCTGTCTGGCTTGACTGGGGGACCAGAGACCATCTCTTGCTGTCACTGTAGACAGTGAACAGGTACGTTTGCTGAAGACGGTTGTCATGGAGGCCAGAGATGCTAAATTCTCTCCAATGACAAGACCTACAGTTGTGGGAAACAGGCAAGTTACTCACAGCTGATTCCTTTGGGGAAAGGTAAAAGTGAGCAAGCCCACTCTTTTTAGAACCCACCTGAGCTCACAGAAACAGGGAGAACATGTACAAGACTTGTTTCATCTCCCTCATGACAGACCCACCGGAAGAAGTTCATTTGCGACTCCACTGCTTGGAAACTTTAAAATTGGGACTCAAACTTTGGACATTAACATTTATGATTTATGTGTCTGTTTGCAGTGGAAAACATTAATTGAAATTATGAATATAACACAACATGGCTTTAGAGATTCTTCAATGTTTCAGATAGGATTTTAGCTCCCTCTTCCAGTCCTCATGGGAGCAAACAGTGTTCATATTTCACTTCCTGTGCCTCTGCCAGAGCAGACACTGCTAAATGATTGATGCCTTCTCTCTCCTGGAGTCAAGGAATGGTAAGAGACTCCTGCCCACCGCTGTTCTCAATGGGTACCACAGCCCACCAGAAACTTCACAAGAGTAAAACTGATTTTCTGGTGGATTTCTAAGCTGATTCAGTCTTACTGTTCATGTGTAAGCACAGGAGCCACTGAAATGGCCTTGGTGACAATGTTTCTGTGTTTGTTTTGATCTCAGTTTCAGACTCACTTGTGGAGATAGATCTTCCCACCAGTGCGAGCCAATGCCCCCGTTTTGCTTGCTTCTTTTCTTTTGTCCTTTCTTCTCTCTCTCTCTCTCTCTCTCTCTCTCTCTCTCTCTCTCTCTCTCCCTCCCTCCCTTTTTTATTTTTATACAAATGCGTATAAAAGAGCAGCTGTGGAAACATGTTGGTGGTGTGCCTCTTCCCATGGTCTTTTAAAGTCAAGGCCGAATACAAATCTTATTATGTTGGTACAGCCTAGACTTGGAAAGCATGGGGCCTTCTGCTTATGTGGCAGGCTGGGTCTGGTTTCAGCTTCCGGAATGAATCTATGGTGTGTATATGTGGCCTGGAGCCACTTTATATAACGTTCCCTCTGTAGAGTGACCTTATTTCAGAGAACTCACCAGTTTGCTGCCAATTACAAGGAAGGTCTGTTTTCTGAAATTAGCCAAAGGCCAGTTAAGATTTCTTGGGCACCCCGAGCCTCAGCAGCGATGTCACTGTAAATGACCCTACAGTTTTGGGAGGGCTGATGGTTTGTAAGCCAATATCACATTTAGGGAGTGATTAAAATCTTTGTCTCAGTCACCTGCTTGAGCAACTGCCAGCAGCCACAAGGCAAAGGGATTATGGTCAACTCACATCCATTAAGGCAATGACTCCAACGCTATCAGTGTGGCCTCAGAAAGGCGTCATCAGAGGGGAGAAGAGAGGCAGTGAAAGGAGAGAGGAAAAGAAGGGCAGAAATTCAAATGAGAATTTTCCCCAGAGCCCAAGGCCTTTTGGTTTGTTCATTTCCATAAGGGTTTATTAAGTACCTGTCGAGTTCTTATTACTGTGGTAGAGCGGGAGGGTGCAGAGTGGAGAGAGAGCATTAGCAATGCTTGGAATGCGTTCTTTGGCAGAGAAGATATATTCACTGAGGAAGCAGACAAAGAAATTGGTGAATTTGCATTATCAGGAATTTCTTCAGCATCATCTAGGTACCTGGAATTATTGGAGAAAGAAAGAAAAATGATGGCTGGCACTTACCTGGATCTCTGGGCTTTAAATGAAGTGTTTTTATCATCCATTCTCCATTATAGATCTAAGGTGTGTATACCATGTTAATTACCATCTTGTTTTATCCAAGATGTGCATACCATGTTAATTACCATCTTTTTTATCTAAGGTGTGTACACTATGTTAATTACCATCTTTTTATCTAAGGTGTGTACACCATATTAATTACCATCTTTTTTTATTCAAGGTGTGTACACCATGTTACTTACCATCTTATCTAAGGTGTGTATACCATGTTAATTACCGTCTTACTGATGAGAAAAGTGAGATGCAAAGAAGTGAAGACACTTGTCCCAAGATCATCAGCAAGAGGAGTAGGCACTTACACACCCCCAGTCAGGCCCCAGAGTCTGACACTTCTTAAACACCCATTTTCTCCACAGGAAATGAGTAGTTGAGGAATTATATTTTCCTAAGAAGAGTGGTTGAGCTAAAGGCAGAGAAAGGGAAAATGAAGTAAAGGGGTCTGTGGCGGTGACAGTAGGAAGATCACAACTGTACTCATGTCCAGTCAGGCAGGCAGGCTTCCTTCATGGGGCAGAGAAATTTCCAGGGCCAAGGAAGAGAAATAACAGAGGGGATCATGCCTGCAATTGGTAGCTAAAAGGCTAGCAGCTATCCAGGGACAAGCCTATGAGTGAAAGGCTGGCTTTATACATGGATAGGGACAGAGAAAGTGCTTGGAAACTTCCAGACATGGTTGAAAGCCACCTGACCTCTACTAACCAGACTGTCTACAAGAAAAATAGGATGAATGGTGCTAGCAGAAGAGGGAGAGCTTTCTTGCGATATGGAATTCATTTACTTCTGCCTTGGGATGTTGCTCGAGTGTAAAAGGTGTACGGCTTTTGGAGTGGACATTCTACAGTGAATGAGAGCAGCATGACTCTGACTTCCTGAGTTTGTGTTCTGGCAGGCAGACAAAAGAATTAGGCTGACACAACAATTCCAGCTCATAACAGAGATTTTTAATAAAACCAGAAGCTGGAATTAGTGTCCTATATGGTACCTGGGACCGTGTCTCACATTCAGGAAGTAGCCAATATGGTGGCTTTCATTTTCTGTAGTGTCATCATGGGATACAATGCAGGAGAGGAAGTCATCTTATCTGGTCTTTTCCCTGCCCACATGGCAGGCATTTTTCCTTTCTTCTTTGCTCACAAAGATTTCCTTGATTGAAGCTTCATTATCCAGGGATGGTAGGGAAAGCCTTCTTTTAAGGCATGTGTTAATCAGTCAGGGAGGAAGTCACATGATCAGGTACAAGCTCTACAGAGGGGACTTCAGGGTACAGGTTTCTAAAAGCTTACCAAAGAAAAAAGACAGCACGTGAGGCAAGTCCTTATTCCCTCCTGTTAACATTTGCAGTGTGTCAGTTTTCCATGGGTCCCCATGGAGCTGGCTTAGCAGAAGACCAGTATGTTGAATGTGTCAGAGGAAGGTGGAAAGAACACAGGTTTAGGACCCTTGCTTGGACACTAAATTAATCACCTAGAGACTACTCCCTGGTAGTTACATCACTATGACCAAATACCTCATAGAAACTACTTGAGGGAGGGAAGGTTTATCTTGACTCAGGGTTTCAGAAATACCTCAGTTCATTGTGGCAGGGAAGGTGTGGTGGGAGGAATGGCTCCCATCATGTTGGCAGGCAGTAAGTGACAGTATCAGGTGGTGGCTTGTTCTCATGGTAGGAGGCAAAAGCAGAGAGCACTAGACCAGAACCTTGTACAGCCTTAAAGGCCCATCTATAGCGACCTACTTCCAGTAGCCTTGCCTCTTACCTTAAAGACTCAACAACTTTCAAAGTAGTGCCATAAACTGGGGACCAGGGTCCCAAAATATGAACATGTTTTAGATTTAAACTCCAAAACACTCCATCATACATCTCATGTTAGCTGAGGTAAAAAAAAAAATGTGGTTGGGGGATGCTGGTAAAATGACTTAGTGGTTAAGAGCACTTGCAGAGGATCCAAGATCAGTTCCTTTCACCCACATGGTGACTTACATTTGTCTCTAACTATAGTCCCAGGGGTCTAGCACCTTCTTCTGGCCTTCACAAGCACCAGGCATACATAGCAGAGAAATATTTGCCTGTATATGGATGCATACCGGGAAAGGCAACAATGGGAAAATAACAATTATGAAGTAATGTATACCTTGAGAGAAAAAGCCAAGAAAAGACACACGACAGTCCCTAATTTTTCTCCTATTTTGTATTACATTGATTGGCTTCTTTATATAATACAGAAACTCTGAAGTTTATCTTAACAACGTGCTTGGATTCAGAGGAGGAAAGCTAAATCCAACTCTAAAGCCAGCATTGGTTTAATTGAATAGGGACCAGGAAATAAAGAGAAATAAATGTAGATTTATTTTTGAGTTTTGTTTGATATTATAACTACCTCCTCTTCTGTAAGTATTTACTCATGCAGGGCCCTTTGACTTCTGGAGATGAGTTTTCCTGTGAAGATAAAAACAAAACACTTCCCTTTCCTTTTGGAGGTTTCTATACAGTTTATGAGATATACCTTGGTAGATTACCTGTCATTTTTCCTCATTGAGAGGTTTTTCTTTTTCAACTTGAATTTTGATTAACTTTGATGGTATCCAAAGTTTTTCTTCTGTGGAAACAAAGGTGAAACCCCTTCCCCAATGTAACACATGTCCTGGTTTCCATACAGAGGTCAGTATATCTTTGAAGTATACCGGCTGATTCGGTTCTGCAGTTTTTTCTGTCCAGTGTCTTTCTGCAGCTGTTGTCCTTTCTCATTAGCATTAAGAAAGTTTAGTGTTAATAACACACTGTGTAACCTATGTTCGGGGGGTTTTGTTCCCCTAGCCTGTTTATGGAGCATTTCTTTTAGTGTTCTATTAGATCTCTCTACCCTGCTTGTCCTGTAGGATTGTGTGGTATACTGGTTACATGCTTTATGTTATAATATTTGAAAAACTGTTTCAATTTAGTGGAGACATATGCTGGAGCATTGTCAGTTTTTATTTGTGCAGGGATACCCATAATGGCCATCACCTCTAACAGATGTTAATAACAGAATCGGCCTTTTCAGAGCTAAGAGCAGTAGCCCATTGAAACTCTGAAAATATATCTATAGTATAATGCACATATTTTAAATTTCCAAATTCTGCAAAGTGAAAGACATCCATTTGCCAAACCTCATTTCTTCGAATGCCCTTAGGATTATAGCCTGCTGGAAATGGAGCTTGATTATAAAAGGAACAGGTAGGACAGTTTCTCACTATCTCCTTGGCTTTTTGCCAAGTGATGGAGAAATCCTCTTTCAAAAGGATTTCTTTTGCTATTTACATGATGTTTCTTATGAAATTCTGAGGCTTCTAGCAAGCTTCCTATTAATAAATGATCAATCTCATCATTGCCTTATCCTAGTGGGCCTGGCAGACCCGTATGGGATCTGGTATGTGTAATATATATAAGATTAATTCTGTTCCTGATTGTTTCCTGTAATTGTATAAACAGTGAAGTTAATTCTGTATTATCAGAAACGAATTCTGCAGTCTCAATGTGTAACACAACTCTCTCTGCATATTGAGAATCAGTAACTATATTAAGAGGCTCTGTAAAATCCATAAGTACCATGAGAATTGTGTATAATTCTGCCTTCTGTACAGAGGTATATGGACTTTGAACTACTTTACTTACCTCTTCTAATTTATAACCTGCCTTAACTAATTTGTTGGCATCAGTGTAGAAGGTGAGAACTCCAGAAATAGGAGTTTTTCTTACGATAGGTGGGAGGATCCAGATTGTCTTTTTTTATGAATTTAATTTTGTCGGTTTTGGGATAATCATTGCTAATTGTTCCCAAAAAGACAGAAAGAACTATCTGCCAGTATTCATTGTCCTTTCATAAGGAGAAAATTTCTTCATTAGTTAAAGGTACTATAATTTCTGCTGGATCTTTTCCAGTCAATTGATGAAGTCTTAATTTGCCCTTTAGAATCAAATCAGAAATCTTTATGTATGACTTTAACTTTTTATTCTCTTTATGTGGCAGAAATATCCATTCCAATATAATATCTTCCCTTTGCATCAGAATCCCTGTAGGGTATTCTCTGGATGGTAAGATAACCAGAATACAGTCTAAGTTAGGGTCCACACGGTCTACATGTGAATCCAGTATTCTGCTTTCCACAAATTGTAATTCTTTTTCTGCTCCAGTGGATAATATTGTGGACTGCTTTAAGTCATGTCCTTCCACACCAATTATTGTCTGTAGTTGAGAAATTTCCCCTAGCAGCTTCTGAAGACTATTAAGAGACTATTGATAATGTTCTCTTCTAATTTGTACGTTTTGTAGCCTGATTTTTTGTAAGTCTATCTTGTAACCTAAATATTAATAGAATCATGTTTACCTTATTGGTTGTTAAATAAAGCACTGTTGGCCGATAGGAAAGCAAGACTGGTGGAACTAGGAATCAAGGAGGATTCTGGGAAATGTAGTAAAACAATCCAGGCAGGAAGTGACAGAGCAGGCAGACTCAGAATATAAGCAGGAAGTCGCTTTCTTGCTCTCCCTCTTCCTCCTGCTCTCTGCTTTGTGGCCGCCATGTGATCCCAAGAAGAATGGGCGTGCACCACCAGGGTCCTCAATAAGATAAGTTTATAAATATACAGATCAATAGTTATGGTTGATAATTAAGACTGAGCTAGCAGTAAGAAATCCTAGTCATTGACCAGAAGCATTTGTACCTAATAAAAGTCTCTGTGTGTTATTTCAGACGCCCACGTGGCAGCTGGGCTCAGGCGGCTTGGCGGAAGACATCGTTATGGTCATGTGAATACACAGGGGTCTATGCATATGTACAAACACTCCATAACTTCTACTCCCAGAACACTGAGCGACTATACTTAAGGAGCTTTGTTTTTGGAATAGCCAACTTGACTTTAGTCTGAGTCTTACCACTTACCATTAAGATAATACCTAGGCTTTCCCAGAACATGCTATTACATAGACTAGCTGCCAGTTCTTGAAGTATTTAAAAAAATAAAGCCCTGAATATGTTATCACCAAGACACACCCTCCCACGACGTTCTTTTCTATGATCCTCATGGGCATCTTTAGACTGGAATTTTCAGAAGGAAATAGAATCTTCAATGGTGCAGTTAGTGATTTTTTTTCTGAAGCCATTTTCGTTTTCATCTGCTCTGGTCCCCTCTAGCTTCAGGGTGCCTCCTTATGTGTGAAGCCTGAGTGGAAGGCCATGAGAACCATTCCTAGATCCCTAAGCCACAGTGAATTAAATCTCTTGCTCTTTCATCTGCATCCTGTTCAGTCTAGTCTACTGTTGTGGATTAGAACACAGATGCTAGCACAGGGCAAAGCCTGATAGAGCTCGAATCCTTCTCCAACAGGATATTCACTCTGAAAGGCTAAACCAGAGAGTTTGCCTTTCTTTATTTGCTATTTTTCTTCTAATCTCTGGGGGCTTTGTAACAAAGCAGTAGTGATTGATTTGTCAAGAATAGATTCTGACTCCCTTTCCCAAGGGCTAAGGTTGGAATATGGACATGAAGGTAGTCATTCTGCCAGAGAGAAATGACTTGTGTTCGCTGCAGAGCCTGCCTGTCCCTGGGCTGCCAGACTCTTACATTCTAGTCCCAAGGCAGGGTCAATACTGGCTGGTGTTTTCATAATCCCTTGAGGTTAAGCTGGTAGCTCCTCAGTTAATTCAGTGAGTGAAAAATGGACATTTGATCTTTCTTAGGTCTGTGTGCATCTTGTGAACTGGTCTCCAGGAAATGCCAGCCTGACAGAAAATAAGAAAAAGGAGGCCCACGTCTCTCCTATCCAGGCCAGGTAAGAACACTTAGGTGATTGATCGAGACCCTTCTCCTTTTTATACAAATCCTAGTGCTTCTCTCCTCTGCCAGAGGGGGCCTCCCCGTGCCTCCAAATTACAGGACTTTGATGAATTTCTAAGGGAAAAGGCCAGCTTTGCCGGAGCCCATTGCTGTGTGTTTTCTCTAAATCAGGGCAAATAGCATTACTTCTCCAAATGTTGCTATTCTAATGAGATTTCTATTTACCCACAGAGGCTGCTCTTCAGCAAGATGCAGCTAGAAGTTTATGCTACAGATAGAATAATCTGCCCCCTCTGAAATGTGATTTGCTGCAGAGGGCTGTTTGGGGTTTGGATAAATGAGAAAGATAAACATGATGACTCCTAGTGGTTTTTTGGTAACATGATTACTGCCAGAGACTAGACTCTACCCCCTCCCATTCTATGTCTCCCACTCTGTCAGCTTGTGAGTGAGTCAAAACCAATTTTTTTTCAATATAAAGAGTTGAGATGGTAAATCTATGACAGATCTGTTTGCCCACTTTCCTGATCACACAGGCCAGTATACAATACCAACTCAGCATCATCACAGGTAGCCTAACAGGCAGGGAGATAATTTTCTTTTCTTCTACAGTCTAGCCTCCACTACCTGATGGAGCACATTGAGCTCTAGAGGTACCACCAATGTACTGGCAAGAAGCAATTTGTCCAAGATGCAGACAAACTAAAAGTAAATTTGGCTCTAGACCTCTAGGTGCTCAGAGTTTTGTGTTGTGCTTTTAGGCTGTGGACAAGAAATGGGTTATGAGCACGGTGGATTTGCTCCTATGTGTTTTATAGTTCAATGTCAAAGCTGTAAAACAGGCCCCTGAGTTCTAGATTTCAGCTGAGTCCCCTAACTGCTTCACATTTATAGAGTTCTCACTTTATGTGCTGGGATGTCTGGGGTCTCTGAAGAGGAACCAGACACAGTCTTGGGGCTCAAGAAACAACACCTTCAACTCCTAGTGGACAGACTCTAAAGTGGATAGCCAGTCTGGAAAGGCTACTGATGAGGGCTCCATAGGGGTGGCTGTTACTGTATGTGAGCTACCTTGTAGCTGGGGATTGCAGAGCCTTTATTATGAACGTGGCCTTTGAGCTATGTCAAGAAGTGTGTCAGATTTGGGATGGAAGGTGGGGTAGGAGGGATGTTTGTGATGAGAAGTACAGCATAATGAAAGGTAGGGAAAGGAAAAACTCAGGGCTGCATGGAGGGAGCTTGTGCCTTTTCTCAAACACAAGATATAGATATAAATATCTATATCTTAGATATAAAAGAGAATAAAGAGAGGGAAATAAAATACCTTCTACAAGTTCCCTTCCTTCTTTGTGTTCAACCCTTTCCAACTGTTTTCCAATGTGGGCATACCCAAGATAGCCAGTCTGGAAGCTTTTACTGTGATGGCACTCAGCCTCACCAAGTAAAGAAGGACAGGAGCTATGTGCTTACAGCAGGGACAACCTCCAGGAGGGCTGGAGGGCAGGAAGCATGCCCCCTGTCTCGCATCTGCTGCACCTGCTGCTGCCAGTTGCTCTCCCTGGACTCTCCGATCTCTCCTCATCATCATTTGACCAAACCACACTTATCCCCCAAGAGGTAACTGAGTGCAAGTTTCCCAGGAAACTCTCCCTTGATTCCCTTAGCCAGAAATGACTTATTTTCTGGAATAGTGACTTCCCGTGTTCCTCTGGGATGCAAAGGGGATTCTCCTATAAACAGTGGAAAACCCCAAACCATTAGCTGTGTCCCAGTTCCCAATTTTGTTTGGTCTCTGAGTCTATTTCCTGTAAGAAGTTCTTATTGTGGGTCCTAAGCGAACTGCCAAAGCTGGGCTTACCATGCACATGGTGCAAAAATAGAAAGACAGATGCCGTGGCTCTGACCTTGGACTCAGATCTATTGCCAATGCAGCTTATGGAATGGGAGTATGACAGCCTTATTCCAGCTCCACCAATTAGGGATCTGGAAAGAGTGTGTCATTCCTGAAACTTGGGATTCTCTAGGGAGGCATTGAAAAGAGGATCTAGTACCATCTCAGAAATAAGAGCCCTGAACAGGAGTCCTGGCTCAGCAGTGTTGAGACCATGTTTTGCTTGCAGATGACCTCTAATTCCAGCACCCACATGGTAGCTCACAACCATTCATAACTCCAGTTCCAGGGGATGTGCCATCCTTTTCTGGTCTCTGGGCACCAGGCATGAAATGGCACATATGCATACTTAAGGGAAAATGCTCATTCATATAAAACAAGATAAAAAAATTAAGAGTATTTTGGGAGATCGCTCAGTCAGTTAAGTGTCATGAAGACTTGAGTTTGGGTCCATAGCATCATGCAAAAGGCCAGTTGACGGCTTAGTGAGAGGAGAGTCAGTTTTCTTTAGGAGTGCCGTCTCTGGCAGGTTGACCATTCTCCAGTGGATGACCACATATCCATGTAAATGTGGGAAGCATTAATTGGATTCTGTGGGTTATAAAAAAATTAAGTTTTCTGAGGATGTAGGAAGGCAGAGTGTAGAAGAGTTGAGGGGTATATCTGTGAGGATGAGGATGATAAAATATATGCATGTAGAAAGTTCTCAAATAATAATTAAGGTACTATATTTTAAAAACATGGTGGCCTGTGCCTATACTACCAGCATTGGGAGATTGGAGACAGAAGGGACCCTGAGGCTTGTTGCCCAGGAATTCTGACCAAATTAGTGATCGCAGAGTTCAGCGAGAGACCCTGTCTTTCAAAAATACAATAGAGAATTAGATAAGTAAGTCAGTGAGGAAGATACTTAATGTTGACTTTTGGGTTCCACATGCATGAGTACACACATATATACACATATAAACATGTACACACACAGGCTCATACTCAGTTTTCCTTATCAATGGACTAGAGAATAACATTATCAATGGGCCAAGCTCTGGTTGTTTTCATGGTTTTAAAACCTAATAACAGCCTTCCTTTGTCCCACATCTAGTTTATTATCCTATGTCAAAGGTTACTTTGGAACACCAACACCATCCATGTGACTGTGTGGTCCAGAACAAACACAATCAACACCATCCACACAACTGTGTGACCCAGAACACCATCAGCACCATCACCACCATCCATGAGACTGTGTGGTCCAGAACAAACACCATCAACACCATCCACACAACAATGTGACCCAGAACACCAGCAGCACCATCCACACAACTGTGTGACCCAGAACACCATCAGCACCATCACCACCATCCATAAGACTGTGTGACCCAGAACACCATCAGCACCATCACCACCATCCATAAGACTGTGTGACCCAGAACACCATCAGCACCAGCAGCACCATCCATGAGACTGTGTGGTCCAGAACACCATCAGCACCATCACCACCTTCCATGAGACTGTGTGACCCAGAACACCATCAGCACCATCACCACCATCCATAAGACTGTGTGACCCAGAACACCATCAGCACCAGCAGCACCATCCATGAGACTGTGTGGTCCAGAACACCATCAGCACCATCACCACCTTCCATGAGACTGTGTGACCCAGAACACCATCAGCACCATCACCACCATCCATGAGACTGTGTGGTCCAGAACACCATCAGCACCATCAGCACCATCCATGAGACTGTGTGGTCCAGAACACCATCAGCACCATCAGCACCATCCATGAGACTGTGTGACCCAGAACACTGAAATGCGTCTTGATGATCTTCAGCCCCACCTATCACGCCCAGACTTTTATTATTTGTGACTTTTACATACACCTTTCTAACCCATTCCCTTTTAGTTTTAGTTTCATATCTGTTGCTGTAATAAAATATGCTGACAAAAAGCAGCATGGGGGAAGTGTTTATTTCAGCTCATAATTCCAGGTTGCAGTCCATAATATCAGGGAAGTGCTGCAGGAACTTAAAAAAAAAAAACATCTAGTCACATAACATGCACAGTCAGGACCAAAAAAAATAGGTATGTGAACTTAGTTTGACTTCTTCAGTCTTATTCAGTCTAGGGCTCCTACCTAAGGAATAACACTGACTACACTGGGGTAGATTCCCAGATAAATTAATTTAATTAACACAGTCTCCCACATCTGCCTATAGACAACTCAGTGAAATGCCATAGGTAACCTCTAGGCTATATCAACATGACAGTTAAAGCTAACTACCACATCCCTTTTTTTCTTTTTTTTTTCTTCCATTCATTTATTTAGCTCATAAATAAAGTCATGCACAATTATGATACACAATACAGTATGTTCACAATGGCATGGCTAAATTAAAACAATTAACATGTTATATCACACATATTCATCATTTTTTGTTTTGAGAACACTTAAAGTATACTATCTCACAACTTTTAAAATATAGCATATTGTTATCAACCATTTCATTCTTTTCTCTTCCTCCTCCTCCACCACCACCACCACCAATAATGCATTCCTTGGATAACTGTAACTTCCTGTATTTTACATGAATTGCTAGAAAACTCAACAGCCAATCAGGGTGTGTTTTGTTTATTTGGTTCAGAGTCTCACTATGTCAAGTAGGCTGGCCTTGAACTCACAATAGTTCTGTTTTAGCTTCCCACATGCTAAGCTATAGCTCATGCTCATCCCGTTCTTCAAGCTGCAATGTGCATGTACCCAGGGTTTTCCAAGTGCCTCAAAGGTCATGTAAAAGGAATTGGAAAATGTACTTGTTCAGCTCTGTTTCTCTTGTCTCCTTATTTGAACTCCAGATGCCCCGGGTTTTCAGTTCCAGGGTTTAAACACACTGTGGTTGTTGGCCTCTGCCTCCATCAGCATCTCCACCGCTAGAGTCAGCTCAATTCTCACTGCAGAATTTAGTTAGATTGTGTCCTTTCCATGCATATTCTAGGGGAACCTAAGCTTCTTTGGCATTCTTATCCTAGTTTATAACTAGACATTAAGAGATGACAAAAGTATGTCTCTAAGTAAACTCTGAGGAGTTTAAGGTACCAAGTCTGAATTTTCATTATTATATTTCTGAGAGATGGTGTGATTCTGGCACCTAATAGTTACTCAATGAATATTTATGATGAATGAAATAACTAGCTGATAAAAATAATCAATGAATGAGAATCATGGCTGTAACCAGATTACAAAGGCGAAAACTAGTCCCTGGAAGAGAGTTTCTTAGTAAGGCTAATTGTTGAGCCATATCTCGTCTTGTTTCTTCCTTTTCTAGGTTTTTCTAGACCAGAAAGGTATGATTGTCTGCAAAGGACATGTGCATGTAGGGTGTAGAAAGGGCTTCGGATCTATGCTTTGGGAATAAGCTCCTCTGTGGGTATTTGTGGATTATTTCTTGTGGTTTGACTTCTATAAACCTCTCACCTCAGAAATATTGCCACTCTATGCCAGCTGACTCCGAGAGTTAGTTCTGACTTTCGAGAGTCTGAGATATGTAGACTTTGCCCAGACAGAGTCTTCTGATGTGCTTTTCTGGTTCCAGTTCCCAGTCACCTCCACACCACTGCTGTTTTCATTCTGCTGAAGATTTGCAGATGACTTGACAGGGCTGTCCCTACCTCCAGAATAGCATGAGCCATTCCTTGTCTCTAAGTGCCCAGCTTCCTTCCGCTGTCTAACCTCAGCTTGGCACTGAAGACCCCTCATGACCCTATGCTACTTCTCTGATTCATGTTTGGTCAACCCCAATTTCCAACACATACCTATTGATCTAGGAAGTCTGTTCTCTCTTGTGGTTCTTCTGATTCCTATGTCAATATCTCTTCTCCAAGACTGTCAAGGTGTAACTTACAGCCCAACTTCCCTTCAAATGCTCTCACACTTTATATTGGTTAGCACAGGCAAAGTTATGTTACAGCAATAAACTTCCCATAATAAATTCCTTATGTAGGTCACTGGGAGCCCTTTTTCCTGAAAGAAACAGACTTGTAGCTAACAAAACTTTCCCATGAAAGTACTTCTCTGAAAAAGAGACAAATGATTCTCTTAGGATTTCCTTGGTTTGGATCAGGAGTTGCTGTCACCTATGGCTTGTTCTCCAAAGATTGTTACATGGCCATACTGAAATGCAGAGGAGCAAATTGATGTAGGCAGTGGCTACAAGCTACTGCCGTGGGCAATCGGTACCTCCAATAGCAAGTCAGAGCATACTGGAGCCCCCAAAATCATGTAGAGCAGAGTGTGACAAATAGACTTTCTTTATATTCTGAACACACATTTTCTACCTGCAGCTCTTATCAGTAGGCAGAAGGCCAAATGTTGGCTTGCTTTAATATTAGCTCTGTATTGCCTTTGTTTTGCTAACAGATGATAAAGCCAGAAAACTGGGACTTTCCCCATATTAATAAATATCTTCCTCAAGCAACCAAGATAGAGGAAGGAGCTCTGTTGTGTGACCTTGAGGTGATTATTTGACCTCTTCTGATAGGATAGCCTTGAACCTCATTGCAAAGGCATGGATCTTCTTTAGTTTAAATAGCAACTCAACCCCTCCTTTGGGAAACTAAGCAATATCCGTTGAAGCTTTAATTCCCTTGCCTATTCAACGGAGATATTACAATGCTGTATTTACCTTACATGGATACTGTAGAAAGAAATGGCTTCTCCACATGCTGTCTGGCAGAATCTGAGCACTTGGTAAACCTCAGGCCTATTGAATAGCTAATTTTTTTTGTTTTGTTTTGTTTTCAAGACAGGGTTCCTCTGCAGCTTTGGAGCCTATCCTAGAACTTGATTTCTAGATCAGGCTGGCCTCAAACTCACAGAAATCTGCCTGTCTCTGTGAACCTAATGCTGGGATCAAAGGCATGAGCCACCACCACCCGGCTGTGAATAGTTAATCTGAAACTGGGTGTACATGTCTGTCTATAATCCCAGCACTCAGAAGGCTGAAGTCAGATTTTGCAAGTTCAAGGCTAGACTGGCCTTTACAGTAAAGTCCTCAAAGTGCAAAAAATACAACAACAACAACAACAACAACAAACAAACAAACAAAAAGAAAAGGAAGATGGAGAAATGATGAGGAGAAAAAGGGAAAAAGTAAGAAAAAGAAAACTAGACAATTCTGCTCTGCTTACTTCATGTTCTCATTTGAGATCAGAACAAAATGAAGAGAAGCAGGAGCACATTGTGAACTGTGATATTTGATGGTTTCTGTTATCACTAAGGAATGCAGACACAGAGAAAACAGGACTGAAGGCTTAGACCCCTAGTAGATGATTAGCGGATGCCTGTGGAAACGAATTTGATAATTCTAATGTACATTTCCTAATTACATGATGGCACCTCAACCTCACTCTCCCCTGTGAATATCCATTTGTATTTCATGTGGAAGTCCCTTGATTAGCACATACACTTCCTGAGCAGCACATACACAAGGATGTC